>NC_084981.1:21248133-21330633 GCF_963691925.1 Scomber scombrus | reverse complement strand
CCACTGTGGTTCAAGATGAGACCAAACTTTTCTGTAGCCTTTTGCTATGTTGTAATGAACATTGTGAAATGGCCAGGACAGCTGTAAAAAGACGAAAGTCTAAGCGTCATGATATGCTCATGAGGAATCTTATCAATATTTATTTGAATTCACATCACAACCTGCTGGCAAGGTACCAAAATATGGTACCGATTGATCCATTTAAACATACCTTAAGTGCTTGTTGAAATTCTTTCCTCTCCCTCTTTGCTCTTTGTTGTTTTTTTACAGTGATCTTCAGGTTTCATACCGTGTTATGTTTGTTTTCGGATAGAATAAGACACATAGAGTACAGGCTTCTCCCTGAGCAGCCAGTATGTTTGTATAAAGATCAGTGTATCATGCTGGACCATGTTCCCTTGAGATGACTGATCCTTAGTGATATTTTGAGTGTAAATATTTATCTGAAATTGTACTGTCTAAAGAATAATATCCACTTAATGTAGCTTACATTCTATATGCTTTCCAACTTATAATTTCTTTGTTTACCAAGAACATTATATCCTCAGTTTGCCTTTTTTTTTCACCTTCTTGCACTACGCTTTATCTTTTATTTTATGGAGATAAGGCAATCTGCTAACAGCTTTGTTCAACAGTAAAACATATCTGTAGCTTGCATAGCATCATAGTTTATCTGTGAACACTTAAGAAATTACATTAGGCGGTATTATAATATAATTGTCTCATGAAGTCTCTGCTATTAAAATTAGACTAATGTGTGATATAAAGCCATTAGACATTTGTTAATTTAAAAGCATTTAGAAATGTTGGATTGATGTTGGCAACATTGAATGAAAAGTACCATAAAGATAAAAATCTGTTATTTCTTTATGCCTGGAAAAAAATACCATGTGAATGACAACACATTTTAAAATGTCAGAAATAAAAATACAGTATATTTATCAAAAATATTTTTCTTTTGATATTGATATGGTAGAACACTTAACCTCTAAAGCCCTGGATTTTGTATTTGGGTTTTTAAATGCTCACAACATCTGTATTCTGTTAATTGCTTGTTTAGTAAATCAGTTTGGCATGCGATTATTGTGGATGAATATAACAATACAACTGTTTTTATATGATTTTATTCACAGCCCTCAGTACAGTTTGTCCCATGTGTATTAGCCAGGTCATAAAGTGTGTGTGTGTGTGTATGTCTGTGTGTGTGTGTGTGTGTGTGAGAGAGAGAGTCTGTGTGTATATTTGTGTTTATCTGTGTTTATTCATGATATGTCGTGTGGATAGATGTGTTGATGACAGTATTCCTCTAAAGAAAGGGTGAGATAGAGAAGGAGACAGATAGAGAGAGGACAGTCTTGGCTGGCTGCCCTACCTTGAGGGCTGGCGGAGGGATGAAGGCGAATCTAAAGACAATCTGTCTGGTCGTGTCAGGGTTTGGCCAGTACCTGGCTTCCTGTCACTCCTGGCCCATCTAACACACAAGCAAACACTTCCCACTCTGTCTCACATCACCCTTCCCTTCAGATCACCCTCTGTCTGAGACCAGTGACCCAACCCAGGCAGAAACTGAGAGATGTACAGACACACACTAGGTTATTTATCATCAGCAAGGACACTGGCTAGCTACAGAGGGAAACAGCAAGGACACAAACTGCCTAGCTGTTTAAGTCAGCCAACGTATTTCCAGTTTAGTGGGGAATAGTTGCATTCACCACAGTTAGGGTTTTGGCAACCAAGCAAAAAGAACATTAACTTGCGGTTTTATCGTAGTTAAATTACAGGATGGTCAGAAGCCAATGTTTACAGTAGAGTTTATCTGTTTGCATTAAAGTTTGTGTTTATCATGCAGGAACCATATGGAAGGATGGACTTGGCAAATGTTCAAAATCTGGTAGAAGTGTTTGTGTGTAAACAGCCACTTTTGTATGTGTCTCTTTCACTTTTTACTTAAGGTATTGTAACCAACAATAGATATTTTTGTTCAGAGACTTTTAACCAGTGTCATTTTTTCTGATTTCCTAAAATCGCTCATTATTGAATTTTCAATCATTTCTTATTTTTAATTGATGATACTTTTATCAAGTCTTTAAATGCTTGTTCATCCTCACATTGGACAATCAGAGAGCATGTAAGTTAAAGTTTATGAATCAGCCGGTAATGCATTTCAGTGATTTAAAGACTGTATGTCATTCTTTATTACACAACATGATCTTAAAACGGTTGAACATCAAACCCTGGGAACACAGATTTAACAAGGCTGTTTACTTTGTACTATTTTAATGTCACTCATAGGCTTTCTCAGATGTTGAAAGAGTTCGGAAAGAGGTGTTGTGCTTCCTTCCTTCGACAGCATGTTAAACTTCAGTGCTTTGATGAAGATTGTTTGAGAAATCTCATCACAGTCAGAGTGGCAGCCCGGGGGAGAAACATGCCAACAGAAGAGAAATCTAACTTTCATCATAATTCAAGCAAGCTCGCTGCATTAATTCTTGCCTCTGCCATGCCATTAGCTGTGTTTTATATTTTTGTTTATGTGTGTCCGAGGGTGTTGCTGAATGGTAATGGTTGTGGCACCACGTGTGTGGGTGTGGGTGGGGGGTAGGCCTTGCGGTCTCAGTGCTGATGGTGGCGTAGTGGTGGCATTTGTCAGCTTGCTTCTTCCGCTTGGGCTCCAGATTGACATCTTGTTTCTTGGCCCTGTTCTGTGGCGGGCTAAAGGTTCCCCACTGAAAAGGTCAGACACTTACTACTGTTTGCTTAACAGCATGTAACAGTTCCTCTGAGGGGGCACCAGCACACGACACAACAGGCCTGGCCACAGGATAGACTGCAAGGCTTGTCACTTGTACACGCGCGTGTGTTTGGAGAGTCCAAATATTTTGTTTTGTGTTAATGTGAAGGTTTGTGATAATGTTTAGCATTTTTATACTTTACCCATGTATATAGTAACTTTGTCTAACCCAAGGTAGTCAGGAGCTTGTGTTTCTGCACCACGTATAGATGCTAGTGGTTGCGTAAAAGAAAAAAAGTGACATTCACTTTGTCTGGTATTTAGGTGCCCAGCACAGTGTGCAGGTGGCAGTGGGGGTGATAACAGGTGGGAGGTTCATTCAAAGCGAGAGCAATATTTGGATGGACTTTGGGTCTTGGAAGTTGCACTGAGAATAAATCTCTTAGAACCACATCCATTTTTGCAGCAAATTACTACGAGCTTTTTGCTGATTTTGTCATCAAAAACAAATTAAATGCATATTTACAGTATTTTGTAAATAAACAATGTTAGTGAAACACTCTCCAACCAATAAATGTGTTTACATCTTCATCAAAAATGAACACTTGTAGGTTTTGGTGGTTAAAGCAGGAACATGGATTTATCTGTAAATGTAAATATCAGTGTCAGTATTTCAGCTGTATAATAACTTTAACATAAGTGATATTTTCATTGGTAGTAGCAATTTAAAAGAACAAAACAATTTTCTTGTATTGTATGCACTGCTGCACCAACAGTATATGATCCAAGATAGCAGGTGTACTTGGAGACGGTGACGCAGTCTGTGTGGCCAAGAACTACCACTTTGTGTTGGTTGCTTGGCTTGTGCAATTTAAATGTTATGTATGAATGTGAATTTTGAGAGGGTAGTGGGTCTTTTAATCTGTGTGCACTATACAGGTAATTGCATTGTATTAACCAGGAGAAATGTGTTTGTGTGTCTTTGTGTGTGTGCTTGCATGTATGTGTGCATGCATGTATGTGTGCAGACCCTGGCTATTAACCGAGGGGAGAGTCTGAAGATTTTGACAGTGAAGGTGAACATTCCTGACAGGGTGAAGAGTGACTTCACTAGGTGGTGCATCAACAACAGGTCAGACATGCAGTAATACACAAACACGGCTCCACACATTGACAAACACACACTCCATTCGTTGGCCTATGTGTGGGGGAGTGCGATAACCAGTTTCATAATAAACTGCGTTAACGGAGAGAGCCCTTTCATTTATGAAAGTATTACATATAACACAGAATGATATTTGAGTTCTGCATCATATGTACCACTTTCATAACCTGCAAGTATATAATTCATTTTGGTCCCTGGTGAAACAAAAAGGATGATGTTATCGATATGTGTAGTGACAAAACAATTGCAGCTTCCTTTTGATGAAAAAATCCAGATGAATAGATCTTTGTTTTTTTTAATTAAAGGATGTACAATGAATTGGCACCTGTTTGCAGCTTAAATACTGAACATTAAATTGCTTTTCAACACAACAAATATGAAAGCTTCTCACTTTTATACAATCCGATTATTGATTAAGGTTTGTTCTTTATGTTTGGATAAAATATCCTTTTGAAGGAGATTTTAACTTGAGAGATGGTTGAGTTGAGTAAAAAAGAAAGCAGAAACTCAAAGAATATGGAATCTATCATGTAGTTTCTTTTCATAAAGTACAGATTAAATAGGCGTGAGATGAATAGAAGACTGTAACTGCTGCATAGTTTAGATTTATTCCCACTTGGATATGTTTTTCAATGTTTAATCAGAGAAAAATACCATAACATTATAATCTTTGCTTTTGTGGAGCTGAACACAAAGTTACAAATCTGTGAAATTGTTATTGTGACCTAAGGGCTCAAATAAATAAATAAACACTTTAAAAAGTCTTAAGAAAAGGTTTTGGTTAAGTTGTTGATACTACCAGATTGAAAGAGAATAAGATTAGAACAAAATGTCTGTTTGTTTGTTTGTTTGTTTGTTTGTTTAGTTGTGGAGACATGTTTCCTCCTGAGAGGGAGAGAATCTGTTTGCAGACTAGGAAAAGTCAATTATTAGTTTATGTTTATAGCATGTATGTATTTATTTAGTGGAAATTGACCATAGAGGAAAAAGAAAAAAACATTTTGTTTTCTACTATTTTAATGCAGATGGAAGCCGAAGACCTTTGCAAAAGGAGAACTTCATGCAATCATCAAAAATGCAGTAGAAGACTCTTATAAAAGGCTAATTCTGCCTTTCCTCACCAGGAGTTACAGGTATTTTAAGGTTTTCTGTGTGTGTGCGCGCGGTTGTGTTTGCATGCTTTCAGTACTATTTTCTTTAATAGCCAATTATTTATTTAAACTGCCCCTGCCCCTGCTTCCTTCTTTGCTCATTTTCACCTTTTTTCTTCCCCTCTCGTATATTTTTGTAAATTCTTCTCCATTCATTTTTTTTTACCCTCACCATAAAATCTTTCTCTGCAACCTCTACTCTCTCTCTCCTTCTTTTTGTCTATGTATCTTACCCACATTGCACTTCATTACATCTCACTCTGTCTCTCTGTTGAATCCCCTCTCTTTAGGACTAAGCTGACAAGTGCAGCAGAGAAGGAATCGATCGCCTTGTTTGTGCGTAATCTCCGCCAGCGCCTGTTGGTGTGTCCAGTCAGGGGCTGTGTCATATTGGGAGTGGACCCTGGCTATAGACATGGCTGTAAGCTGGCAATCCTCTCCCCCACTAGTAAGTGAACTCATAGTGTATTGGACTGAGGAGTATATAGTCTGTATTTACTTAAATATACACAATTACAGTAGATTCCAGGTAGCACCTATTTTTGCATCCAGAATAGCATAATTGCACATTTTTAAAGGCATGGATTCAAAAAGATGCAGGAAGTGCAAACTTTTGGTTCTTAGCATGATGCATAACATGTTGGAAGTATTAAAAATAGTGATTAAATGCCTACTTCTTATTCTCAGATGACACAATAAACACCTGCATCGTCATCATTTGTAGCACTGTAGCGATTCTTAAATGCTGTACTGCAGGTGCAAACTAGCATCAAGTTGGATAACTTGGCTGATTCATAATAACATTTATATTGTCACAGATGTTTGTGACCTTATGATTAAGGAACTGAATCATTGATTCTCACAAATAGTATTTTTAATAGTAGCAGCAAATCCCAGTCTATATACTCAATCACAGTATGCAAACAAATTAAGGGCCAATGGACTATATTCTACTCTTTCTGTCTGCCTGTCTCTCTTTAATCTTATGAAACATGCACATGCTTCACTTACAATGCTACTGGTTATTCAGACTAGAATCAGAAGTCAGTGGCAGACATGTCTTCATTATATTATATGGAGTATTTTATTAATCAGTAATAATAGAGAGGGCGCTATTTAACCAGTCATCACTAGACCTCTTACCACCAAGGTGTGTGTCTGTGTGTGTGCTCAAAGACTAGATGCTAGTTGGCATGACCCTGGTGGGTGGATTATGTGTGTGCATGTGTGTGCGTGTGTGTCCACTGTACTGTACTGCATGTCTCAGCATGTCTCTCAGTGGGTATGGCTTCACACTGGGCAGGGGTAGGTCCCACCCTCTGGGTGACTGATTGTGTGGCCACAAGTCACGCTGACACACTTACAGCAGACAGACACAGGCATATATCAGGTGTCAGGCCCAGCATGGTGTGGCCACAGGTTTGGTGTTTCCAGGCTCACATGACTTCTTGTCAGAGCTGTCCTTACAGATCTACACTCTTCCTCTGAGGAAGCTGGGAACTGGCAGGACTTGGGCGTCCTGTTGAGGCTTTATGGATCTGGAGTTTTTTGTTTATGTGGGACATTGCTACCTAAGCATACAGTTCAGAGACATGCATTGATTGTATATAGCTTGTTATATAGCTTGTTCTGCCAAGACCCGCTTGTTAATATAGAAGTTAATCAACAACATCGTTTGCCTTTCTATTCTCCCAGGTCAGATTCTCCATACTGATGTTGTCTACCTGCATAATTCAGGCCAACAAAAAGAAGCAGAGAAACTTCGCCACCTTATGCTTAAATACAGGTACTGCTGCTTAAGTCTCAATACTGTCAACGTATATTATTTCAGTAGATTTCAATAGAGTTAATTACAGTGTTAACACAACAGATGTTTCTGTTGTGTTAATCCATGGCTTTATTGCTGCAACTTCCTTGTCAGTTGACAGTCAGATTTTTTTCTGTAACCCACTGAATATAGCATTTTAAACAGATAAATTGTGAACTTAGCCTAATTGTTTGACCTTTCTCATTTAATTCTCATGGCTGAACCTCTCCTCAACTTGTCCATACTAGCTGCACCAAGGTTGTCATTGGCAACGGGACTGCATGTCGTGAGACTGAATCCTTCTTCGCTGATCTCATCTCTAAGCGCTTTTTTCAACCCCTGGATTTGTCTTACTGGTAAGGTCTCTCATCCCACCGCTCTTCTACCCTTACAGTCCAAAGGGCCATACTAGGCTCTACATTTATATACGTACATGTACATATATACATATTAATAATAATCCACAACACATTTTGTACATTTTGAAAAAAAAAGGCTTACAACACACACACATAGGTATACAATATTGCCCTTCATGTTTCCCGTTTAACAAACACCATCCAAGCTATAACAAGTAATACATTTTCCCCCCAAATATTTTCAAGTATCATTGTAACTGTGTTTCTTTTTCCCACCTTTGTAAAGATTCAATATTAAGGCTCTGTGTACCATTAAAGGAATGTGGGATAGAACTATATGAGGAGTTATTGCTCCAGGAAATTGCTTACAGTTAATGAGATGGACAAAGATGCTGTTGAAAAATAAATTATGGTCTCAGTATAAAGTTAAGTTTGTGGGGGGAAAAAGGGCGAGTGAACAGGGTGATGAGGAATGTGGGAAAATGTAAAGGACAGAAGAGAAAATGTGTGGGAGTGAGAGAGTAGGACATAGATAGAGAAAAAGACAAATAGGAATGTGTCCCCCAAGCGAATATTGTCTATTAAAGCCATCTGGACTTTGTTTCACATCTGTCCAATTAAAGAGACTTTTGCGGTCCACGTTGTGTCTGTAACCAGGCCCAGTCCACACTTCAGAATACAACAGCACAGAACCTCGGTCCAAGCATAATAACCACTGGCCTCTTCTTGCTCCGTCTCTTTCTCTCTCTGCTGAGTTCCATGTGTGTTTGTTGACTTGAGGTTAACATTGGGACCACAGCCTAGAATGATTCTGAGCTGTGCGTGAATATGTGTGTGTTTGCAGTATCTTTGAGTTCGCACACACACCCACGTGCACACTTCAGAGGTCATACCTTTGGTGTAACAGGCTTTGTTTTTTTTCCTACAGTTCCATTTTCTGTCCATTTACAGGAACAGACACAGTCAAAGTGAGGCGTTTATTAAGTTAACTTCCACTTGATTATTTTCATGACAGACATTTTTTCTTTTAAGCAGACTTGAGCACCTCCAGAGCACGAAAATTTCACATCTTGATATAATGTCTCTCTTGTTCATTCTTTTACTAGGCCTATTGGCATTTGTGCTTTTCACAACACATAAGAATGTTGGACTTCTGTTTGATGTGGTCCTGGCTGAATGTCTTATATCACCTGATATGATTAACTATATTTTTGCAGCACGTAACACATGTGTAAATGGTCTGCCTTTGCCTTAATAGGGTTTGTGGAATAAAGGCTTTCTGCAAGTGCATGAACTTTAGAAAAGCAGAGATGTTATTTTGACATTAGCCATAGAAATATGGTTGTTGTTATCCAGATGATATCGCTCTGGAGTCATCTGGTCTTATGCCTTTCTTTGGTTTCGTTGGAACGTGGCTGATGTAGGTTCAGAAACATAGATGTTAAAGCTGAATCGGTGTGTCTGAATTAAAATATACACATATGCTACTTTTGCTGTGCTTCCCTTTTCTCTACCCTCATTCTCTCCCGTTTCTGTCATTATCTTTATTACTTTTATTCCTCGTCTTCCCTGTGCTCTTCTTCCTTCTTTGCTGCTGTCTTTCATTCCATCCTCTGTCCTTCTGCCTCATCAGACATTTCCCTCTTAAAAGCTTGATCATTAAATGTCCAAATTCTGGTCTTTAATAAGTACTCCCTCTCTCCAGTGACCTCCACTGAAGTGGGGTTCTCCTCCACATCTTTGAAATATAAGACTCTGGGCTATGGCCCCACTTTGTGCATCAGTATTGAACACACTTTGATACATTTGATACCTGTTTTGGGTTACCCTCAAAGTTCTTGAAACCAATTAAATTTCACCTTTTTATTGGGAGACCATATCATTATCCACAAATCACATCCAATTAATATCTTATCAATTAATCCTTTAAACATATCTTTCTCTAAAGTATACAACATCATCTTTGGAGATTTTATTGACTAAGTGCCTTACCTATGGATATGGTAAGGGTGGTACATGTCTGCTAAATTACTAAAAGTAAATAAGTAAATTTAACCCTTTATTTAATACCCCTTCAGTAGTGGATGTTGGCCTATTGAATAAAATAACCCTTGATAGATGATAATCTGAGAACAGAGAAAGATGACTGGCCCCAAGGAATGACGGTTGTTGCTAACTCTGAGGGTCTTACTCCCCTGCTGACTGACCCACAGCTGACCCTGACCTGCCATTAGGGAAAACCTCATTACCAGGGTAACAAGGATGATGGCAGTGACGGAGAATAGCAACGTATGCATCAGAAACAGCAAGGGGTCGTAGTGCTTGCTGTGAATGTCCTCAGTATAATTAATTGACCCAGTTTCTGGTACACTTTGCGACTTTGTGCTTTTCTGTACGTATGAACATTTGTCTACTGACCTTATACTTTAGAAGGTTTGAACATTTTTTGATCGACAGGTGTAGAAAGTCTATTAGGCAGCCCATACTTCAGTCACTGGCTCGGTCATGGTGGAAAACAGGTCACACACAGCACATACACAACCATAAACTGCATGAACTATTCCTGTATTGAATCTGGTCCTGTCTGTTTCTGTGTACTTACTTACATACGTACTTTTTCCATCTCTAACACCCATGTTTCTACAGCCTCTCTTGTTATTTTTTTCTGCTCTCTCAGCTACCGAAAGCAGCTGTGCGCTTTAAAAGACGTATTCTGGCTCAAAAGAAAATATTCACAAAAATGTGTGTAAGTGGGAGCAAGAGCGAGATTATATTTCGCTTTCATCGTGTTATTTGACCAGACTGAAGAACACTTCTGATTTTATGTTGATTTCAAACAGAATTACCTTTTTAGATTGGATCAGCTAGTAAAAACGTGACATTACCAGTGTTGAAAGGCTTTCTAAGATTTTGGCAGAAGAAGCGTAAGAGGTATAATATTGCTGTGGTTTACATGACTGTCTATGTCCCTGTACAAGCTCATGTGCATGTATAATACAGGCTCTCCTCGGCTTTCCTTGCTTCTCCTCTCCACCTTGACAGTGCACCAGTTCATTAAAGACCTCAGCCTCATTTGCACCGTCTGCTTCCTGTCTCCTTGTGAGCCTTCATTGTGTCACCACCCCCACCCTTCTCCACCCTTTCTTCTCAACCCGCCTGTCTCTCTCTCTGTCCTTCTGCCTCAGTGCTCAGCTGGAATGACAGCCAGAAATGGCAGCCTGCGGGACACCCTTACTTATGTTTGGTCTGTGTGTTTGTGTGTGCGCGTGCAGTTTTGAGTGCCTCAGTTCTGTTTGAGTAGACTCATCGTACTCACTGAGTCACCTCTTCCATAATTTTTTAGGAGTGTGGCCTTTCTTAAAGACAGCCAAACAAGGGCACACATTTGTGCATGGTTGGGTGTAGTTTAGTTGAAGAAATAGGTGTGAATTTTTATTAAAAGCTGGTCAGTTTGTGTCCTGCTGAATCATTTATCTAAACCTCGCCTGCATAAATACTGGGGCTGGTTCATGTTGTAAAAGGTGATCAAATTATAAGGATTTTTTCCTTTTTGACCGCAGATGTCAAAGGTTTTGATTAAACATTTATTTAATTAGTTGCAGGTTTTAAATAACATTTTACTGTCTTCATCTGCTCTAACCACTGAAGATATTGAGATGTGTTTGAAAGCTGTGTAAAAAGCCGGTAAGTGGACCTCATGTTTTGATTATTTTGTTAAACACACTTCATGGTCAAGAATGCACATGCAAACACACGTTTCTTGTTTCAGCACCTTAACTAAAGCAGAGCTGTAAAGGTTAGTAATATTGGTGATTCGATTGTCAGAAAATGAATCGGGCACTATTTTGATAATGAAATCTCTTTAGTCATTTATGAAGTGAATATGTCAAAAATATTACTTTAAGTTCTCAAATGTGATGTTTAAATGATTGTCTTTGTCATACATTATATTAAACTGATTATCTTTGGGTTTGGACTTTTCTTGGGACAAAAAAGGACATATAAAGACATCACCATAATTTTTGGGAAATGATAACTTGCATCATTTTCATTATTTATTGACAATTATTTATCAATTAATTAAGAAAATAATTAATCAATATTGAAAACAATTGTTAGTTGCAGCCTTTAACCAAATTGCCATTCCTTAAGTGGATTACATTTAATTACTTAAAGACTTCACACTTATACTTTAATTGAAACATCAGATATTTTTCTTGAAAGCCCTGTAAACTTTACTAACCTGAACATTTAAAAATACATTTTCAGATTAAAAAGTGTGTGTAAGTGAAAGTGTGAAAGTGTACTGGATATATATCACATCATCTATACATTTTAATTTTAGATGAGAAAGTGTAACCAGTGTAACCATAGTCACTTTACTATGGTCTTTGCAAAATGGGTAATAAATTGCCACATTTGACTCTTCATCTCCCTATTAGATTTATAGCACAGTTATCTTACATGATTAAGCTTGAACAATGCCTCTCTGAATGACCAGCATCATGCTGGACATTGTACAGCATGAGGTATTATTTAGCTGACAAGGTCTATCTGTGCCTGTGATGGCCCCCACTGAATGCACATTAGGTTATTTGGTGTACAGCTGTGCCCCAATAATTTAAAGACCTCCTGCTGGATGTCAGTTTGTGACATATTAGCTTAGCAAACATACTCCACATCGCTGACACAAGTTAACGATTTTCTGGGTTGTTTGTGGTTTAAACCTGTTAAACCTGTATGTGTAAGGATGTGAGTTGGTTTTGAGTGGCTGATTATTGCCATTAACACCTGCTCGGAGCTAGTACACAGCCGTGCAGTGTGTGTGTGTGCGTGCAATTTTGTGTTTCTTTCTGGCTCCTTGACAGGCCAGTGCAGCATGACCTTGTCTGTCATTGTGCTTTAGCAGTGACTGGTAGAGCATGCAGGCTTTGTCAAAGCTCATAAGACAGACCTCTTACTGCGAAGCACCGTACAGACAGATGTCTTTGTGGAGAGTGTGTGTGTGGTTTGCAGTATTTTGCTTGGTGACGCGCAGTGGTCTGTGCTGCTCTCATCAGCTGGTGTTTATGGATTTTTGTCAGATGAGCTGATTGGTAGGGGAGGCACACACAAACACATACACCACTGTGAGCCATGCGCTATCATAACTCAATATGTATGTCCTGTTTTTGGAGAAAATCTCACAAATTACAGCTGCACACAGAGATCGACCTGTGACAGCTCCCACTTCATTACTGTAGTCTTCACCATTCACCCTTCCTGAAGCGGGTTGTGTTCTCATTAGTCTTTGGTTGCCAAACCTTTTCCAAACTATACAAAATGTATTGTAAGCTGTTGACAGCTTCTGTCAACCACTGTACTTAACTAAGCAAACCTGCTCTTGGTGTCAAGTGTTTGCATTATGTGAAGTAGAAACACCTTTTCTCCAGTTGCAACATGAGTGATTTACTAAAGATTTTAAAAGTGCCATGCTGAGTGAAAAAGAAAGAAACATAGGATGAGAAACATGTCACAGACATAAATTAATGTGAAGCTGGTCTTCTTGTGTTGAATTGGACTGGGCTGTATATAAAAAGGGCTGGCTAATTAAAGCCACAGTGTGTTTCAACCATTTAGTTGTCTAACACGATACAGCTGAGACATGTGATTGCTACCGGAAGTTGTTCAACTTAATCTAACCTCAGTTTGCTGTCATAAATGATATGAATGAGCTGTAACACATTTGAATGTTTTAATACATTTGCATATGTGTGTTTGGGGCTGTGTACATGAAGAATGACAAGCTGACAGTGTTTGGCTGCAACAAACTGATGTTAATGATATCAGAGGGCAAGAATATGTGGGGTAAGGTTAGGGAGATCTTTGGGCAATGGTGATGATACACATTCCGACACACAAACAGGGATTACTGCTCGAGGCAAACAAAAATGACATCCAATTTCTTGACCACTTGCTCTGTCACTCCTGAAGGCGACGAGATGACCGACCCTGTTTGTCTTTACATAAACACACTAACACATCCTTAAAGGTCGCTAACTTTGCTGTTTGCCTGGTTATGGGTGAATTATATTGATATGTAATTAATCATATTTGAAAATCACTAATTGTACATTTCTGTCTGTTTTATAATTTCACACATTGTTCCTAAGATAAACTACTTTTGCCATATCATGATATTTACTTTTACTTAATGTGTATTGGATGCAGTTTGATTTAAACATATAATTATTCTTTGCCTGGAGATGTGCTCTGTAGCTGATAAAAGTAGTAGTCATCATTCTCTCCTTGACTGGCTCATACTTAGAGTTGTCTGAGAGCAATACATGAATAACTTCAATATATGAAGTTGCAGTACGATACATACTCAAAGCCATACGCATATGCACCCCTGCACTGATGCACAGACATCCTTACAAGACGCCCTTGACTGTCTTGCCCTGTAGCTCACTCCTGGTGGGATGAGATCATTATTACTGGCTAGCTGATGGACCTGGAGGACAGCAGCATAGACTGTATTTATGACTGTGTGGGTGCGAGTGTGTGTATCCCCTGTCATGTCCTGTGTCCAGGCATCCTCCCAGGGCCAGGCAGGGTGAGTGATGAACATACAGTGGCAGGACCAGAGATGACTGAGTGAGATCCAGGGACTCAGGGACTCGGGCCTCACAGAGGATTTGAAGGCTAGAGAGGTTGCAGAGGGACAGATTTAGAGGCAGATTTAGAGGCATGGAAAGGCCTCAGCCTGGCTGTTGGGTGTATCTTCATTTCAGATTAGGAAAATTAACCATTAGGTACATAGTAAGGTTATGTCTTTGCTTTAATACAGGGTGGATACGGAGAGGAAGAAAAATGTTCAACTTGTATTAATATTTAGGAAATTAAAATTGCAATGTCCAATATTGGAAAAATGTAGATTCTTAGATTTAAATTAATTTGTTTTCTTAATATTTACTTCCATAATTTAGTGTGCAGCCATGAATATGTGTTTTTGATACAGTATACAGCACTGAATAGAAAAAGGAAGAGTAACAATAATAGATTAATTGCTTTCTGTTGTCTCAAGGCTCTGTTTGACCACTTTTTCCATCACATAATATGACTCATTGTCTGAAGTGAAAATGAATCCATAGACAGGTGTAGTGCTGGATGAAAGGTTAGAATTAGTGAATGAGCAACAGGCCAATACAAATCAAATCCTCTTTTTTCTCACTGAGGAATCCCATTAGATTGGAGGCTGACATTCACTAAAAGGGGAAGGTGAGATGGTGAAAATGAGAGCATTGGATAAGGCAGTGGACATTTCTAAAGATGGGTTTGCACAGTACAGTAATTTAATAGAATTTGGTTTAGATAAAAGACTAAAGGTTGCACAGAGTGACTAACTTGTTGACTGATGATGGGAGGATGAGATTGCTGTGATGTACAGTACCTCAGTATGTTAAAAAGAAGGGCTTGACATGTGGTAAACTTGTAGTGTTGAGTTGTTAATAGCATAACCATTTTTTAGGGTTGCCTTTTCAGCAAATAGTACCACAGCAAAGCAATGGTTCCTGGTGTAGTCACGTGACTAGGGAGGAGGTGTCCGGCTAAAGAACTTTTGCATTCACAGCTTGTGGTCTGCCAGCCTCATCCGTATCACCCATACTCTCCTCTCCCTTCCCA
The DNA here is from genome assembly GCF_963691925.1 of Scomber scombrus. Lineage (NCBI taxonomy): Eukaryota > Metazoa > Chordata > Actinopteri > Scombriformes > Scombridae > Scomber > Scomber scombrus. The sequence goes on along the minus strand of NC_084981.1, from coordinate 21,315,755 downwards.
TCATGCCTCACTGGTGGTCAGCCTATGTCCCTTCTTTTTCTCCTCCTTTCAACCGCCCTCCATGCCATCCTCCCCTAGGGCTCCACTGTTCTTTGCGGTGGTTCTGCGTGTGACAAACGTGTGATGAGTCTGTGTGACATGCCGTGTGTGTGTGTGTGTGTGTGTGTTTTGGTGTGTGTGTGTGTGTGTGTGTGCTTTTGTGCGTTACACAAGTGCAGGCCTTTCCTGCTACCAGATTGACATGAGTGTCTGTGAGGCTTTGCTCTTTTCAGACGTGCCTCACACTGGCAGTTGGAGTTTGTGTGTGTGTGTGTGTGTGCGTGCCTGCCTGCCTGCCTTCTAGCGCCTCGCCGGAGACTGACGGCCCCTGACACCTGCCATTTGGACGCTTTTCTCTGTGAAAAATGTCATCGTCTTCAGACCTGACGTATGTGTGTGTGTGTGTGTGTGTGTGTGTGTGTGTGTGTGTGTGAGAGAGAGAGAGAGAGAGAGAGAGAGACATAGAGAGAGCGTGCATCCCTCAATTTGTCTCCCTGAGGTCAAGCGTTGCAGCTGACTGAACAATGGGCCCAAGCTGTTTGAGCAGCTGGGACAGAGCAACTTATGTGTGTGCATGTTTTTTGGGTTTTTTTTGTACATGGATACATATTTGGGTGGTAATGTCTGACATCACAACTCCTTTTGAGGCACTTAAACAGGGCCAATACATGTATCTTCAACACAAACAGAGTTTTGTACGAAGAAAGTCAGACCAATCATAGCATTGGAACTGTATAGGTGTATGTGTATCCAGTCCTCAGCTTTCTCAAGTGTCCGACTTGAAAGCCATTTATTATTAGCCCCTTGATTATTATAAGATAACATCTTCACCTGATTGTGTAAGATGTTTCTGGTTTAATTAGTCAGATTATCTGCAGTGAATGACATTTGCTGCTCATTCAGAGTTCTCATAGGTTTTTCTAGGCATTTTTTAAGAAGCCCACTTGAAATAATTTATATGCTGTGATGCATCCACGTATAAACGAAAGCATTGCAACCATGTTTTGATTTCTTCAGATATTAGATGTAGTAGTATTAATTATTTTATAGTTGCCTATAAACCTCATTGAGCATTTGACATGCATGTACATTACCTGCATGTCATTTGTGAGTATCAGCAACTTTCACCCAAAACCATGACCTGCAGCTTTATGGGTGTAATATGATCTGAAGAATCAATTCAAACATGAAACATGTATTCTTTGTGGAACTTGTAGTGCACTGACAGTTTTGTATGTATATATAATAAAAATATAAGCTTCTCTTTCCCTCTTTCCCCACCCTCCAACTTTTTGTCCTCTGTATCAGAGTAGCTGGTGCTATTATTGCCCCTCTTCTTTTCTGACTGATCTGATGAGCTGTTTTTAATTTACATTAAGGCTGTGTGTGCCAGAAGGCTGTAATGAGGTATCAAAGTGTGTATCCATCTCTTGCAATGTTAGGTTTCTCGAGGGGCAGCAGGGGGCCAGTCATGATGTGTTTGTGTGTCAGGCCCAAGGGTGTGTCTCAAAGACGACTAGTAGGGGAACAGATAGGGGAGCTGGTTTGTGACTTTGCCCCAGGATGGGACAGGGCTAATGGCAGGCCTGTGTTTCTCTGTGTGTATACTATTGAGAAGGAAAAGGGAGGCCAAATAAATGGTAACCCTACAGGGCCACTAAGTCATCGCTTTAAACCGAGAGGCTACCAGTGACTTTGTGTCTGAGTGTGAGTCTGGGTGTGTGTGTGTGTGTGTGTGTGTGTGTCTGTCCACGCATCGACCAACCACCCACTTAGGCCAGAGAGCTGGGGGAGCAGACAACCTTCTGCTGGCTGCCAGGATGATGCCCTTACTATGGCGACAGCTATGGACGCTATTGCAATGAGGGCTCAGAGCTGTATCCATGACAGTGCTGTTACCCAGCTGCCCTACCGGCAGCCTTAATTAAGTTAGACATGATAGGGGCTGGTGGCCTCGCTTTCTTTTCTTTCCCTATTCTCTCTTTTTTTTTCTTTCTTTCTGTGTGTTCTTGATATGTTTTCACCTGCTCTGCTTTTGTCTGACTCATCTTCCCTGTTCTTTCTAGAAAAACAACTAGCTGAGGTGCTGCCACTCTTTCAATTGACATACATTGTAGTAGGAGGTTAGAGGTGTGTTTTGTGTGTTTTCTTTCCCACTGGCCTCACTAAAAGCCTCATCTATCTATGCTTGAACAGAGACCTGCATGATTGGGTGGATATTTCTGAAATACATTCATATATCTGCTGCATGTGTCTTTGCGTGTGTTTGTGTGTGTGTGTGTGATGGAGTGTGTCAAGTTAATGACCAGCTCTGATTTGACCCCTCTGAAGGTCATGTGCCAGTGCTCATTAGTAGCGTCACCATGGCGATATGTCAGCTGTCAGCACGATGGATTGGGAGCTGACAAAAAGAACTGTGGGGTGGAGGAAAGGATGAATAGAGAGGATTGGAAATGGAGAGAAAAAGAGGGAGGGAGGACAAGTTCAATTAAATCTTAGGCCCCTGGGATGGCGTGTGTGTGTACATGAGGCCTCATTCTGAATTGTGGACATTGGTGGGGGCACTGACCTCTTAGTCATATTGGTCAGCCCTGAGGAAAAAGCCCCCCATTCTTCCTTCAATTCCTACTCTCCCTCAATCCACCCGAGAGAACAGAAGGACCCAGCAACATGACAGCTTTAGTTGTCAGTAGCATTAACACTGGTATCAATGGCTTTGTTGTACTACCATCCTGTCTATGTGTTTGATTATAAGTGGCCTACTTTAGACAGAATACATTAACATGGAAAATGGTATCATTTGTTGCCATGTGGAATAAGTTTCAAAATTACTGTTTTTGTTAGGTTGTCTTAAATTCTTGTGCAATAAATCTTTATTTGTGATTTATTTTCAAAGAATGTCTGTTTTTTCACCTGAATATTTAACCAGTTGAATTATTTAATTAATAATAGAGTAATTTTTGAGTAAACCTTTTAAAATTATGGTTCATAAAATGCTAGATTTCAGAGAGGCAATGATGTATAGGTGACAACACACATTTTCTGCAGAAACACACAATATACAATATATGAACCTCTAGATGGCAGTAGTGTCACACAAATTGAGAACCCACATCAGTGTTTGCTGATCCAATGGCTTATTCTCACTGACAGAAAAATGTCCATTCCCATGTCATGCTGTGTGTTATTCAAGTGTCAGTTATTTCAGTGTTAAAAGGTGATCATACTTGAAAAATAATATATGTGGGAAATCGATGTCATCTGACTCCCTAAATTATTTTTAAAGGATATACTGAATGTGGTCATTATTCATAGTTACATAAAAAGCCTCATACATGCACTCAGTCTCTTCACACCAGCTGTCAGGTGAGTAAGAATTCTTGGGCATTTGAAATATTGTAATTGTGCTGTTAATGTTACAGCACGGCTTTTAGCCATGATGCCATTTTGGCCAAAATGTCAGTAATAATGGTCAAACCAGAGTCAAATCAGGACCTTTTTGAGAAGTTGTCACCTGTATAGTGCAAGGCAGTGACCATTTTCCATAATAGCATTGCTATTATATGTCTTTCAAGCAGTAATAACTGCTCACTATGTTTTTTCTGTGTCCCTTAACCCTCTAATTTTCTCCCTTTGTGCTCTTCTCTTCACCTTCTCTACCACTGGCTAAATTACATCATATTCCCTTTTCCTTTATATTTCTCCCCCCCATCATATCCCTCTCTGCCTCTGTTTTTCTTTCTTTCCCTCACTTCTCGACCTACTTTCCTTCCCCTTCTTTCACCAGTATTACCAGTGAGGCAGGAGCATCCATCTACAGTGTGAGTCCTGAGGCGGTCAAAGAGATGCCAGACATGGACCCCAACCTGAGGAGTGCAGGTATGCCCTTCATCCAAAGCCAGTCAAACATTTTGTCTGATATATTTTTGGCTGTTCTTTTAATGGGCCCTTGTCTATAGCAGAAGTCCGGGTGTTTTTGAAGACATTATTTTATCTGACTGCACCCAACAATTATATTAATTATAAATGAAGCCGTTGCGTATTTTCTTGATTAATCATTTTCATTTGTGAAAATTGGTCATAACAATATCCCAGGGCCCAAGGTGATATATTCAAATTACATTTGTTGATTTGTCCAACCCATTAATCAAGAACCCAAATATATTGGATTTATTATGATAAAGAAACCATTTATTTAGTCAGCTAATTTATCAGTTGACTAATGGTTTCAGCTGTGTGCAGAAAGGGAACATCTGGTTATCTTGAATAATTTCCAGTTTTAGACATTTTGGACCTCATTTGACAAGATAAAGTATAGGACAGAAGACAAAGAATTCACATTTGATAGCATATTTATTTGTTGAAATAAAGTGATAAGATTGTTATACTACATTTGTATTCTGCTGAATGCTAGGTGGAAGTAAAACAAAGTAATAATACTGGTGAGAAAAATGCAAAATAACTGGAAAATTGTATTTAAATGTTAAACAATTTTCAGAAATTCACTTAAAAGTTGATCAAACCAGAGCCACATTTCAGTAATTTACCCCCTCCTATTATTTATGACAGTCTCCTGTTTTTCGCACACTAACAGCTCATTATTGTATGATGTGAACAGTTGGTTTAGTTCATATAAAAAGTCATAAATTCCGGGCATTGCTATTAGATTCTCTTTTGTCTCTCCTGCTTTCCTTTGCCTCTCTCCCTCTTTCTCTCACTTGCCACCTCTCCCTCACTTACTCCACATACTACATCATTGAAAACACAGCAGAATAAAAAGAATCGCACCAAGTTGTGGAGAACAAATGTTTCCAGCAGACTTCCTCTATAAAAACCATAAATCAAGCGAGGCTGGATTATTCCTCACTAGTTTCCTGTGGTCAGCAGCACTGAGAGCCACGTAGAGCCATATTTATACCCCTAATGAAAGCCATGAGAAATCTACAGCATTTGACTTTGGATTGGTATAAAAGAGGGGGAGGAGGGGGTGCAGTGTGTGTGTGTTTCTGCCTTGGTCTATGAGAGTGTCCATGTAACATTGTATGTAGGGAATTGTGAGTTATAGGCATCTTCCAACTGCCCCCTCTATACTTTGGAGATCTAGGGACACCTAGTGGTAATAGACGATATCTCAACCATTCATCAAGAGGACTGTTCTAGTATTCAGCTTATTTCTGTGTTCCTCTCTACTCCTCCTACTACTTCTAACCTTTGTTCAGAGAGATCAATGCAATGGGGAGGGAATGAGAAATGACGGAGAGTGATACATTAAACATGTAACCATAATGAAAAATTAGTTATTAGTACTTATCAGTTTTTATTAGTAGCCTGACAGGACATCTTATCAAAATATGAACTATTGTGATCTACCATTTTTCACCTCGTGCTTTGCCAAAAAAGAAAAAAAAAAGTACAACCACATTGCAGCTGTTCCACCCTGCTAGAGTTCTTCCAGGTCTCCTGAGCAATGTGTCTGTGTCTAAATGGTGACCTTCCTGTCTTGTGTCCCTTGCTTCCTATGTAAGTGTAGTGCTTGTAAACATTCAATAAGAGCTGTGGAGTTATGCTGTACTCCCTTTACCAATCTGTTCTTGAGAGAGAGAGAGAGAGAGAGAGAGAGAGAGAGAGAGAGAGAGAGAGAGAGAGAGAGAGAGAGAGAGAGAGAGAGAGAGAGAGAGAGAGAGAGAGAGAGAGAGAGAGAGAGAGAGAGAGAGAGAGAGAGAGAGAGAGAGAGAGAGAGAGAGAGAGAGAGAGAGAGAGAGAGAGAGAAGGTGAGTTTTGGTGGTGTTCTGAGCAAGGCCAAGGTTGAAACTCCATCCCTGTCTAAATATTATCTCAGGCTGCAGCCTCCCACCACAGCCAGAGTGGAGAGAGGAGAGGAGAACCATTGATTCCAGACATACTCCCTCTACCATATCCCATCCCTCTCTTCTTCTTTGTCTGTCCGTTCTGCCTCAGAGATCTAAGTCTGACGTGCCTCATGTGATACACTACATTGCTGACCACTGAAATTCACGTAATTCACACGTACAAAACAGTGACAAGCAGCATCACAGGATGAACAGGGAAGGGAAACTGTGTTTTTGAAGCCTACACATTTTCTATTCCTTGACAGAACTCAACGCTGCCGTTTTTATAAATTGAGTTCGATTGAGTACTGATTCAGCAATACCACAAGCTTCTGGTGCGCCTGGAAATGTAAATTAGATACTTCACAAGCTTAGCACATTGGCTTAACATGCTGTACTCAGGTCTACTTATTAAATGTGATATTTATGTGAGATTTTAAAGTGCATTTGGTGTTTTTTTTTTTTTAATTTAAATACATGAGTGAGTCATCCACTAATCGCAGGGTTGGTGGTTTGATCCCCAGCTCTTCCTGCTCTCAAATCAGTATGTCCTTGGACAAGACTCTGAACCCCAAATTGTTCAGCCATGGTGTGTGCGGGTGAATAAGAGACAAATTGGCTTTGGATAAAAGCATGAAATAAATGCAGTCCATTAAATTCATTCTACTATGTAAATAATAACAATAATAATAAAGAAATAACAATCTAAGCTCCTGGCATGTCCGTTACAGGGAAGTAAATATGAACTGTTGGTTGGTTGTGCTATCCTCCTCCTCCTCCGTGTGTGTGTGTGTGTGTGTGTGTGTGTGTGTGTGTGTGTGTGTGTGTGTGTGTGTGTGTGTGTGTGTGTAGGAGGGAGGTGATGTCATGTATTATGGTGTGTATGTAAGTAAGGTTGTTTGTAATTTTTCTCCTTGTCACTGGACGCTGCCAGGATATTCATGGAAAAGACATTTGGCTTCATGTTAGGCAGCAGGCTGAAGACTTACAGACTCCACTGTTAAAAAAAGCAACACTGCTTTGGTGGATATGCACTGTGTGTGTTTATTTGTGTGCCAGTGTGCACACTTCTGGTTAAATGATTGGCTCCAGCATCTATTGGGAAGCTAAATGACAGGTGCAGAGACTCTAGTTGAAAGCCAGCTTTAATTATTATTATTGGGGGTGGCACAATCACAATTGGGTTTGGCCTGCCCTCAGGCCATCACTGTAATAAGCCGGCAATTTGCATATTTAGTAATTATAAAAATACAGATTTGCATATTCAATAACTGATTCAGATAGCAAGTTCATGAAATAACAATCCATAAAATCTCAAGAGATGTAGGATCTCATGTTTGCTTCCTGCGTGTGTGTGTGTGTGTGTGAGGGCAGTATCCATTGGAAGACGTGTCCAAGATCCAATGGCTGAGCTTGTGAAGATTGATCCCAAACACATAGGCATTGGAACATACCAGGTAAGTGTGGTTTTGTTTTTTCTGTTCAGATGCTCCTTGTTGATGAGAGCTTCTTGTCCCTGGGCAGTGGAACATCTGCTGTGAGTTAGGCTAAAATTGAAGAGCCAAGTAAATTAACGTGTGTGTGTGTGTGTGTGTGTGTGTAAAGGCATATTAACAATAAACTGTGACTATACACGCATGTGTCTTGTTATAGCACTGTCTCTTATAGTTACTTATTTGCTATAAAATGGAAAAGATGGGCAAGTGCATTTTTTATTTTTATCTTTGACATTTATTTGACCAGGATAGTTTCCAATAAGTCGTTACTAAAATGGCTGTTTAAATATGTGGCATGAACCAACACACATTCATACAAAGAATAAGATTAAGCAAAGTACAACATAAAAGGCTTTTAAACACATCATAACCACAATTTCTCAACAAAAAGTTAAAACAGCACTTACCCATTTCAATCCCAAAAACATTTGAGGTTCCTGGTAAAATCTTTTCTTGTTGGCAGTTACATTGACTGTTTCCACTCAGACTGAACACTTTCAGAATTTATTGGTGACTTTTGCATTTCAAGCAAAACAATAAAACAAGAAATGGGACTTGATGCATAAATGGACAAATTCATCAGGACAAATGAGAAAGAAAATTTCCCAGGGTGAGAGAGGAGAGGCAAGCAGGGAAGATAAACTTGACCGAGGCCTGTATCAACAGATGATGCTAATGGTGACAGCTAATTCAATTAATGGAGATCAGGCATGACGTATGTTTGGATGTGTTTTTGCTTGTGTGCTTGCTGCTCCTCGTCCATATGTGTTCAAGTGTGTGTACAGATGAAATATCAGTTAGCTCAAAATTGATTATGTTCATTGCAAGTGTGTGTGTTATTTTGTGAGAAAGGCAAGACAAGTATTAGGTCAGTGTGTCTACTACACCAGCCATTAATGGAGTATTGTTGTCCATATATGGTAGGTCATGGGATAAAATGGTATGAGAGAATGGAAATAGGAACAAAACAAAGAGGTATGAGGATGACTAAAACAAGTAGAATGAGGTTAAAGTTATATATGATGCAACCAGCTGTAATGATAATGCAGTGGTTTTCATTACTGAATTTGTATATAAATTGTAAAATGTCATTTACATTTATTAATTTTCTGTTGATTGATTAACAAAATGTATTGATTAGTTCACATATGGCATGTTTGTTTGACATGGCTAGAATAAATTGGTGAAATTGAGGTTAGTCAACTTTGTCCTGAAGATCTGTATGTCTGACACCTTTTTACCTTCACGGTATTATTCAATATCAGAATTATATTAATTGGGTTTAGAACTATAGAGAAATACTGGGAAGGTGCACCCTCTCAAAGACCTAACTATTACTTGACCATTTGTTTTAGCTGTAGTTGAATATTAAGTCAGTCCTTTCAGGGATTCAGGCTATTTTACACTAAGCACCTCTAAGCCTCATGTACAACATATACTGTAGCTACAGTACACACATGTTTAGTTTAATTTATAATTTCCCAAATGCTAAAATGTCTTTATAAATGGTCAGTTGCTGCTTTGTCATTTGTAGCATTCCTTTCAGTGTCAGCAGGAAAACATATCCAACAGTGTAACGACAGACTCCTAATAATTACTTCAAGAGAAAGGGAGGGGAAAGAGAGGGGGGTTAGGAAAGGACAGCAGAGGGTGACAAAAGTCAAACGAAAAGGAATGATGGGGAACTGGGGTGAGTGGAAAAATGGAGATTTGAAAGAAAGGAGGTGATCATATTGTGCAACTGCTTGTGTGTGTGTGTGTATTTGTGGCTGAGTGTGTTAGGTCACAGACCCGTGTCTCTCATCACGTCCTGACTGGGCTCTCTGGGGTGCCTGGGGTTCTACACCTCCCGCTCTCAGATCATGTGACTAGCTCAACAAATGATAATATAACCGGGTAAATAAACTCTGGCTGCTGACAGATATGAGATGGGACATCACTTTGACCTGTGTGTGAGCACACAAACACACACACACACACATTGTCCACCCAGTACCCTTTCAGAGTCAAAGGGTAAGTGTGTGCATGTGCTTGTGTGTGTGTGTGCATTTGTATTAGTGTATGTGTAAACGTATGTACTGTATGTGTAATGTATGAGAATGAGTAAAGTGCATTCATGCATATGTGTGTGCTCTTTTGCAAGTCCTCTTCTGTGATTCATGGCATTCTGAGCTTTCTGAAAGTTTATTGCCATTAGACCCAAAAAGCACAAGGGCAGATGTAACCCTAGACAGCTGGCACAGCGTGCTCTCTTTTTCTCTCTCCCTCTGCTGACCCAGTGAGTGACAGCTTTGAGAGAAAGGAGGAAATGAGCTGAGGGCTAAAAAAGTGAGGCCCATTAAAATCAGATTGGACGTAACTATTGGTGTGGGAACACTGTTTTCACTACAGCTCCACTGGCTGACAAGTTTTGCTGGATATGGAGTTTGCCACATACTCAGCTATTTGAATGGAGAGCCTGCTTTATAAGTATTATTTCTTAATACAAGTGTTAAAAGGGTACTGCTAAGGTTATACATTTGGGAAAATATTATTTATAGCTCAGAACATTTATATGGACAAACATTTCAGGAGTCTTGCGCCCTTTATAATTAGACACTCAGTGGGTGTGGCTTCTTCCTCTGTCAATCAGCTTTTAGATGCCATGGTCTGTTGACAGCTGCGTAATCCCCAGGGCTGTGAAACTAACTGCTACTGGAAAATACACACAGAGACACACACTGCTGTGTAAGAAAACATTGCCTGCCAGCCGGATATTAAAGAAACTGTCACTCTTTCCCTCACCTTTTTTTAACCACTCTCCTTCTCTCATTCCATCGTTTTTGCAAGATTTTTCCTGCCCTTGTCCTCTTTTGTCAATGACTCCACTTCCTCTACCCTCCTTTCCCGACATATTTACCTCTGTTTTCCAAGTTGTAGACCATATACCATGTATATGTTATCAAACATGGCATCAGATGTTAAGTTTTCTATTTGCAGCCATGATGCCAATAGTTTGAACCAAAGAATTAAAATGTGATCAGGAAATTATAGTCTGGATAGGGATAGGTAGGACAAAGAGGCTGCAAGCATCGTAGCTAATTAGAGTCCGACCGTAATTGGCCTTTTCAGGGTCTTACTGACATCAATATTAAAGGGTATACAAAATTTGCTAGTTGCTGAAAGAATGTAACTTTGACGTCTTTATGCTGCAATTTGTTATTATCAGCTGACACAAGTGTCAGTACCAAAACATTTATATCTAATATCAGACTCTGGCATATTCAAAACTGATAGAGCTGTCATTGCAGACAGACCTGCCATTAGAAGAAGTAATATTATAAAATATTGATAATTTTACAGCCAGTGAGGACAAAAGAAAAGAACAGGCACTTTTTCATGCAACTCAACTGGAGACTTTCACTGTATTTGCACAAGTGATGTCACTTTTCACACAGAGGCCTCTCTGCATGTATTTCATTGTGTGAATGCACAAGCGCAGCTGTATGAGTGTGTATGTGTGTACTTGAGCATGCTATCTTTCACTCTTGATTGGTAGTGCCTACAGGGGAGACAGGAGCAGACAGAACTGAAAGAAAGAAGGAAGGAGAAGGAGAAATTGAGGCTTGACAGTGATGGATAGTTCCTGCCTCTATGCTTTCAGGCGTGGGAAAAAAACACGCTCTTAAAGACCTGATCAGCGGTACAAGCTGCCAAACATTATCTGCTACTGGTGAAGGACTGCTGCACTGGGTCAAAAACAATAATGTTAATAATGTTGAAGGAAAGCACAATATTCCTCATGAAACACAGTGTAGAACCATCCACATAGATACTCTGTCACATGACAAAAAAGTTATAGAAAGCGGGAGAAGTCAATCATTAAGGCTTGGAAAGGTAGTTCTGAGTGTATCAATCCAAAAAGTTTCCTTTCGGAGGAGACATCTGTCATCACACTTTGCATTTTTTGGAATGACCTTGATGGCCATGGCTTTGAAAGTGTGTGGGTTAGTGTGGTCCACAGCCCCTCCTCACCAGGCTGTCTATGAGTGTTGGTGCCCTTCTCAAAGATAAGCCAGGAAGCTTGGAAAACGCTGCAGAAAGGGTGTGGTCAATGAGCAAAATATCCCAGTTTTTAGTGATGATGTGTCTGATATCATGTTGCTGTACTGTGTGGTGAAATACATTCTGGGGGGTTGTTGTTCATTAGTTCCCTTGTTTAGAAAGTGCTCTCTATCTGAGGATTTGGCTATAGTCAACGTTAGATTGAAAATATTTTTGTTGTAACCCCTCTGTTCATGTCTTTTAGCTTGGTGTTCAAAATGATTCTCAGCAGCACAGATTCTCCTAAGCCCCTGAGCCTCGCTTTATGGTATATTTGATATAAGGCTTTTTCTGGTGGAAGCTATCCACTTTAAGATGATGTTCCTGTCACTGTTTTTTCTGTAAATTGACATGTGGAAATGTCCATGTTGATCAAGCTTGATTCTCAGGTCCAGAAAGTTTATCTCTGTATCTATGTAATCTAAAGAGTTTCATGTCGGGTCTAGTGGTATTAAAGTACTAATGAAAGTAAATGAGCTGTTGTTCAGACCCTGAAAAGATAAAGAAAATGTATTTATATCTCTTATTTGGTCTCTGTTGTAAATAACGATGTGAAACCCCTAGGCCATCATAATGGTCTGTGTTTGTGTACAGAGACTACACATCCATGGTGACTAAGTAAACCTAGTCAACACACTGTATCTCCTTAAGCTTCTTCTCCAGCTTTTTCTCCAGGACACCACATGTGTTCAGGTTCTTTTGGATTTTGGGAAGCAAACAAAATGTTGCTTGTCTAGGGTTTTGAGGCAGAAGGAATTCTCATTCTTTATCTGTGATCCATTCGTTTTCAAAAGGAGTGTCCACTTTGCCTTGCAGTATGTATGTAAGTAGTTTGAGAGCCTCATCAATATATTGTTTCTTACCTTGCACAACCGTGACACCACCCTTATCCACTGATCTTACCATGAGGTCATCACTGTTTTTTAGCCGCTGTATTGCATGTCTTTCTCCCAGGGTAAGATTGTAGGAGGTTAATCTGAAACAGTTTTCCACATCATGATTTACCATTTTTTGTAAAAGCATGTAAGAAGGCATTGTTGTCTATCAGGAAGAAATTGGATTTGGGCCAGAAAGGATCAACAGGTGGTGTGGCAACTGCAGTGGCATACCTTGTGTTATACCATGCAATCCATATGTAAATTATGGTAAAAACGTGGTGGTAGTCCTGAGGCCATCTTCCTCATCGGTCTTCTCCGTCTGGTTTCCCTTTTTTGTGGATTGTGTCCATTACAATGTCTATAAAAGGCAATGCTGAGGTGGATATTAGTGCTTCATCAAACTCACTAGCAGTAGGTAGGCTAAGTGATACAGCGCAAGCTCGACTGTTTCTTTAAGATGGACAGATAGATGTCTGTTGGTCCATTTCCTTGTAGACCTCTATGTCTTGTTTGAACTATTTCAATTTCAGTTTGTGCCACACCTTTGGAAAGTTTGTCAGTGTTTCATAATTTCATCCTCGCTGAATAAGTTTGTTGACTGTGCTCTGGTGCCATACATGAGAGCTTTTGTTTTACTTCCTCAATGTGATTATGTAGCTCCACCCTCTGTTTTTGGCTTCCTCGTTTAAAAGAAACATCCAACTAATATTTGTCAATGATTGGCAGCCATTTGTTTTATAAGTCTGAATTGTCTTTGCCAAAGGAGGGAAACTTTTTGATTCTCAGATCTCTGGGGATCATTTACTCTCTCCAGTAGTTGGAAAGTGTGATGGCGTGTAGTTCCAATTTCTTTCGCCACATGTCACTAATAATGATGAAAAAATAGGGAATGCTACACGGGGTCAAAAAAAAGTGCTGCTATTTTAATTATTTCCTTTAGGTCTGTCACAGCATGTGTGTCTGTGTTTGTGTGTTGAGTGTGGTTGCGAGATGAGTCAAGCCTGCATCTTAGCTCATATAATGGATTTACAAAGGCTCATGCCAATTCTCCACTTACTCAACAATTTATAAAACATTTACTTGCTGTTGTCATGTCAGGCTACGTATTCTGGTGCTGCACAGTTTACAGTAAGTGAGGATGTTTGTGGTTTTTGATAAAGTTTGGAAGTAAGAAAACCTATATTTTTATAGGTACCTTCTAATACCTAGGTTGTAGCATGCTTTATATCAAGGGAAACCAGTGATTGAAGGACAATCACTCATCATGTAAAACAAGATCAGTCACATTATAAGCACAGTGATAAAATAATTCAAAAAATGTAAAACTGAAAAGTACAATGAAAAGGAAGTAAAGGCACCTTTTTTGATATTTAAATGTTGATAAAATCAGTTGATCTGAGTTTACTCTATGTGGAAGTTATTCCCTAACTTCTGGGCCACAAAAAAAGAATAAAAAACCCATAAATTGCTGCATCCTCTTCCTGTTATATAACTGAATATTTTGTAACACATTTTGCTTAAATAGTCTAACTGAAACTTCATTGTCTCAAGTCAGTGTGTTGTTTATACTTCCTGCTGTTCTGTTCCCATTTTCTCATGCTCAGCTTTACAGTCCCTCAGGTAATGTGTGCGTGTGTATGTGTTTGTGTGTGTGTGATTGTATTGCAGGAAGTTGAGAAATAGCCATGAGGCATTCATAAAAGTTGTTGGGAAAAACATTAAACCATCTCCTTGCTGTCATATCACTTTCAGCTGCTGATTTATGACTAGTTTTTAAACTATTTAACTATGCACGCATTCACACGTACACAAACACATATACACAAACAACAAGCCATGCCTACATACCTAGAATAGTATAAACTGTGTTAATGAGTAAGTTCTCAGAGGCTTTATAGAAACTGTCAGTCAAGGAGACCTTCAGATTACCTCAGGCACCTCGAGTCTACTGAATATCTTTGAGTTAAAGATGTGAAGTAGCAGTTCCATCATATTGTCACACACTTGCAAATATTTGGAGAGAGTACTCACCAAATACTAGCTTCTGTTCATTCATCGAAGAGTCACAAACATTTTCAAACACAAGCAAACTACAAGTGTCGGACGATAGTTGCAGCTTTCTGTCTTTCCGTACGAGAAAGCTGCTTCATCTGTAAAGGTTTAGTTAACGTCTGTATCCACCTTTCAACAATCTCCTCTGCAGCCTCACTTTTACCAATATTTTTTAATGTGATACATTAACTCACCAGTGGTTGTTTGTGGGAAAGTTTTGGGGTCCTTTATAGGGCTGCAACTAACAATTATTTTCATAATTGATTAATCATTTGATTATTTTCTCGATCAATCAATTAGTTGTTTGGTCTTTAAGATGTCAGGAAGTGTTGATCACTGTCTCCCAAAGCCCAATATGACATCCTCAAATGTTTTTTTTTGTCCCTTACAACAGTCCACAACTCAAGGATATTTGATTTACTGTGCCAACAGACAACACTGAAATCATAGAATTTTTTTCTTAACCAACGATTCTAAATGACTAATCAATTATCAAAATAGTTGGCAATCATTTTAAGAGTTGGCAACTTATCAATGAATCAACTAATTGTTGCAGCTCATGTCCTTTAAACGTAAAGTCAACCAGTCTTATCCAGTACACTTTTTCTCAAATTCAGCAAATATCTCCTGGAGGTCTGCAAGCCCTCCGTTCTTTGTGTGCCCTGAAAAAACAATTGTTCCGTGAATGGGCATGTAGCAACACTACTCTAGCCAATAAGCAGCAGGGGGCATTCATGATCGTGCCCAGGACAAGGGGAAGTCATCTGAGCAGCTGTCTGTGAGAGGACATGACAGTCTCCTGTCTCCAGCACCCATCAAATGGTGGGGGAGGACTGGCAAACTGGAGAAAGATAGGCTGTAGCCAATTCACATAGAAAGCGTTTTCTCACGGAACAGATGTGCTTCCATCTTATTAAATGTATCATACCACACTGAATCCGAGACAGTCTCACATAGACCTCCCACGCTTTTTTGACACTTCGAGTCTGTTTCTATCGTATTTAGTGACGCTTAATCTGAGCAGGCAGCTGTTTAAATCACACAAATATCCTGCTGTATATGTTTTCAATGTATCAATGAATCAATAAATACACTGTTGGTTTCTTCCTGTGGAGTTGACATGCAAACTATTTTGGTTCAGTAAATTTCTGCTGTCAGTCGGCCTGGTGAAGGCCGTTTGGCTGGCCGCTGTCGGCTGCTTCTGTGGACGCTGAACGCAGATCGAGGGGGACCTGTGAGAGGAAAAGAAGTGACTCTACAGCTGATACACAGCTCTGAATTCTGCCGTATTTCTCTTTGCCTTGACAATGTGCATCCATGAATTTGGGGGGGCGGAGCTTCTGTAGGAGCACGAAAGGAGGGCTGTATTTGTTTGGGTGTCTAGTTTAAATATCAACAACCTTTCTCCAGAATGACTGACTCCATCTTTAAAAGAAAGACATGTAGCATTGTTAGATTCTCTAGTGAAACCAAACAGTATTCAAACTGTCGATGACTAAGTATCATAGGAAACTTGAATGTACCGCTTGTAAATTGATTTAGTATAGAATGGCAAACAAGTCTTTTTAGGTCACTGACATATATATTACTATTACTATTACTTTGTATTCCTGGAAAGTGTTAAATGCTTGGCAAAAAATTACCATATTCAAATTCAACATGCCTTTCAACTTAAATATGTATGCAACAAAAAAATGTGCATTGAAAAAATGTGTTAAAAATGTATTCACCCTAGTACATTAAATAGGTCATAAATGTATTTCTAAGATTTGAATTGTGGAGCTAGGCTTCACAAACTGTGTTTTAAGATATCTGTGTTCAAGATTTAGTGGGCAGGTCTGAAAATCACCGCAGCGTTACGTAACACGGTGGTGATTGGCATAAACCCGCCCCTGCTGCTGTAGAGGTATAAATACATTCAGCGCACACTACTACTACTACTACTACTACAGTCTACAGTTAGCTGAGTTAGCCGCTGAGTTAGCAGCAGAAAGCTCTCAGACGTAGCGTCCATGTTTCTGGTAGAGGTGGTGACTTTGATTGACAGGTGACACTTGGTAGGGGGCGGGGTTTCAGCGAACTCGGCGGGCACTCCCACAGCGTTTGGGCTTTCATATATTTGGCGATTTTTTTTAATCATTCAAATTTGGCAGGGTGGTTAACCACACACTTTTCTGTGGTATGTCAAACTCAGAACACATATTTATTCTTACTTTACACGGACTTTAACATAATTGCCTCACATGAAAGGAATAGAAATATGAAAATAAGGCTAATTTGAAAGGCATCAAAGTAAATTTCTCATGACTGAATTCAATGAAGAGAGGACAGACGCCATTGGATTCTGCAGAACAGTACAGATATTACAGTCAGTCTTCAATCATTTGTGGCCCTCAGGCTGTTAGTATTTGTAGCCATTCTGGCTCCAGTGTGGTTCCACTTGCCAAACTCTTAGCAGCATCATTCATTAATAGTATTTTAGTCTGTTGTCAGTCTGAAGGTCTCCACCATCATCGTCAGTCAACACCTCCACTCTCAGCAGTTGCTTTGCCTCGCTTTGTGCTCTCTGGCTTTCTGGTTCTCTATGTTTATAATTTGTGGCTTTAGATTATGTGTATCTCATATTACAGAGGAAGCCTCTCTGTCTGTATGTGTTTCTGTATTATAGAAAAGTACATTAATATGTTTCAGTTTCTTGGCAAAATAACTCAGAAAAAGAGGCTTGTTTTGGTTTTCTGTCCTTCTCTCCTGCGCTGCATTTCTCACCGCTCTCTTTTTCTCTATCTCTCTCTGATTGACATGTGGTAACTCACCAGCGTTTAAGTACTCGAGGTGCAGACAGAAGCACTTTGTTCTTGCGTATTGGTTGGCTGGCTTCAGCTGGTTTCCGGCCAATCCAAACATGACCTTCACACATAGCGACCCAGTCCATTGGCTGTGGATGATTTTGAGGTTTTGGGGGTCTGGGTGTTGGGGCCAAGGAATGAGGGAGTGGACGTGGTGATAGCCTATCTATCGGGTGGATGGCATTAGAGTTAATATTGAGGTCTGCTTACAGGGTGTCAAGGTGTGTGTATGTCTGTGTAAGTAAATTGGGGATACATATCCTGAAAGAAGTCTAAATTCTCCTGGCATTGTGGCACTATGATGTCTTGTGAAAACTGACATTTTCTGTCTTTCTTTTGTCAATACCTTCTACTGAATACAAGTGTAGTCCGAGTAATAGAGCCAGAGATATAGGAATGGCAGAAATGAGAAAGAAAATATGAAGAAATGTAAAGATGAAAGAAAGGAAGATGTTATTTAAGTTTATCATTGCGGGAAGCTGAGGTGGAGTGCAATGATGGCATGCAACAGTCAACAAGTCTGAAAAAAATAGTTTGAAAGAGTTTTGTGTGTTATTAAACCCATCAGCAAAACATGCACGTACTTGTTGGTGAATGAAGGAAGGAAAGAGGGAGAAAACCAAATAGATGGATTGAGCGAGATAGAAAGATACAGGGCGGCATGCTCCACTGGTGCAGTTAGTGCCACTGTAAACTGAGTAGAGCACCATGAAGGCCTCTGCAGTCTGAAAGTCATGACAGACATGCATACTGAATTGTGTGTATGTGTGTTTAATAGAGCAGAACTTGCCTGTTTTCTGTAACTAACTGTCAATTCAAGCAATTCAATCACTGCTGTTGGTGCCAGAGACAATTCTTAAAATCTACGCCTGTTGCTTTGCCTGATTGTTCTGGTTTTGTTCTTCATTGCACTTTTTTTTTTTTTTCAAACTGTTGAAAGAAAAAAAACTTGATTTTGGACATTGGTCTTTTTCATTCTTGTTGTTCTTGGTTGTGTTTGCAGTGCTTGTCCAAGGTTTTGTTTCATCATTATATTTGCATGCATTACAGCAAATTTTGGTTCTGTGCCATGACATGTATCAGAGAGAGTTGTAGGAGTAAGACGGCAATTAATTATGTTGTGCCTTATCTTTTAGGCCTGATTGCTATTATTAATAAACCATATCACAGGACTTTGACTATGTAAGGACTTTTTCTGACCAGTCAGTACCATTTATTTACATGCAATCAATAAATGTAGCTTTTCACGTCTGGTTTTGAAATGTAACCTTGGCTTCAGGTTGTGGTTGACGGTGGTTAAATTTAAAGTAAGATTTTTCTTCTTGAACTGAAATATAAAAAGCCTAATTTTTCACCATGCCAGTGTAATTTTATGATGCATAGCTGAGGTTTGCAATGTGATGAAAGAAAGATGAGGACATTTAGTTATTATTGTTGAGTTATTGCCCAGCTCATTTGAGATCAGCTCTGCCAACCTGTGCTGTTCTTCCCCTTTGATAATACATGATATTTAAAAGATGAAGTTTTCAGTGTTTGGCTTTCGATTTATTCTCAATTCATGGTTACATTACTGAATGTTTAGTTTTTGCCAAATGACTGGTGGTACTGTTTGCCACAGAGGGAAATTCTGAACTCCCTGTCTTTTAGCGAATCATTATAGAATCATTAGTAAGCAAGCAAAACTTTATTTATACAGTAGAACACATTTCAAGGAAAATACAATAAGCCTCACAGAAAAGGAATAACTTTTTATAATTAAAGTATTCTACACTTAGACATGATTACATATACAATTGAGCACATGGATGGAACATTTTAACCGGCTAACTCAAGTGTTCAACATTAAAAACACCAGTTGCTAAGAATAAAATAGTTGTGTAGGTTTGCTTAAAAAAATCTTCATCAACCAGCTGTATTTCCAAAGCAATAAGAATTTGTGACCTGAAATAGTTTTAGTTGGCTTGGTGTTTGTTACCTGTGTGACCATGTTTTTATGTTTTCTCCCCCAATCCTTTTTTGAAAACTGGAATGAAATGAATACCTATAAATGTTAAGCTACAGTTTCAGTCGACTTTTTCCCATCCCTAATTGAGCACATTTACGTAGTGTCACCAGTTACAATACCTCAGATCCTCTCGTGCTGCTCCCACCTCTATAGGGTTTCAATAAGAATGTGAGAACACATTCATTGGAGTTTAACTGCAGGTTAAAACTCACACTGCCTCACTTCTCGTGTGAAAACATTCTTCTCTGGTGTGACATTACAGGTGATTTCCTCTCTCTCCTCTCTGACCTCCCAGACTATCTCTGTCTCTCTCTTCCTTGTATAGCCAGCCTCTCACCGGAAATCATAAATCTTTCAGTCCTAGCTCTATGGTTTGGAAAGTTGTTTTTATTGTCCTCAAAACGCCTCAGGCTGTAATGCCTCTCAAGCTTCTCACTAATAATCTAAGTGCAGGTCATGTGAAGAGTGCTCTCTGTCTATCTCTCCTCTGGACTGAATTACTAATATTTCTCACAGTAATTAATTCAAACCCTTAAAGTATAGTCACACCAACAGGACAAACAAAAATTGATTCTTACTTCATTAAATACAATAATTAAGGTTGATTAAATAAAGTAATTAATTACTGAGCACTGCAGTTTCCTTTTGTTAATTGAACAGTGCCGGTTATTCAAGCATTCATGTTATTTACTTAATTAAAAGTACCAATACATAATCTCAGTGAGAGAGAAAGCAATTCTTGGTTGTTTAAAAAAAAATGAAATATAGCTTTTGCCATCACAGATAATATTTATGAGTTTAGGGTAGCACCGAACCTTTGCAGTGACTTATTGAAGCTGAACGTTGGTTTAAATCAGTAAATGTATCTCATAAAGGGCCAAGCAAAACTTATTCTCGTCCATTCTTGCACTCCCACATACTTCTGTCTGTCTCCCGCTCCCTCTCTCTACTCATCTGTCCCGCTGTCTTGTTATTGCTGACAGAGAGGGGGGCATTTGCTCGCTGGCGGTGTTGTTATCTGTTTACAAGCCAGTGTTTGTTCAGAGATTGATCATGTTACAGGACAACTCATGCTAGTCTCAGTCACGTTCACACGCAGCACACACACACGATACACAAACGTAGTCCAACAGTAGTCTAGTTTAGAGTGTCAGCTAATCCTCGAGCAGTTGCTGAGGTATCAGTGTCCAGCTCCTCGGTTATTTGGCCCTGTCCAGGCCTTCCGACTGTCTGGAGACGACTGCTCGACCTGATAGAATTTCTCATGTTATTTTGTGTTTTTGTTTTGCCCAGGTTTATTTTTGGTCATTTTGAACTGTTTGCAAATTGTTTTTTGACATGTTGCTTCGTTACATTTATCAACCTCTCCTCTCCTCTCCTCTCCTCTCCTCTCTCCTCTCCTCTCCTCTCCTGTCCTCTCCTCTCCTCTCCTCTCCTCTCCATGCATTGTTGGCTCTCCTCCCTGCTCCTTATTAGGACAAAGATTCCAGTCCTTCTGGAAAATATGCCCTGATTAATGGTTGATTGGCTGGTGGTTGAGACGTCTGAGAGTTCATTTGGAGGATCTTTATCTATAGCAAGCCGCACTAACGAGAACACTGTGTTAGAAGTAAAGAGAGAGACCGCTGACAAGCCAAACTAAACATTCTCTCTCTTTACCGCTTTGTGCTCCCTCTATCTGTCAATCAGCTCTCTTTCTCTTTCCCTGACTGCCTCTTCTTACTTCACTGCTTGTCAATCAAACTTCTCTCAGTGTGTTAGTATTTCATCACCAGCACTTTATGTTGCTGTTTATCTCTTTGAGGATGCCGTTTTCATGATGCCCTTAGGGAAATCATGCGTACATGCACTAAATAACAGTGCATAGAAAAAATGGAAAGCATGCACTCAAAAATACAAAGTAAACATGTTTGGAAAAGATTACAATAAAAATCTTGGACCACAAAAATTCCTTAAGTTCATATGCCTATATAATGTGTGTTTGTGTGTGTGTGTCTGTCTGTGTGGTTTGGAATAAGGTTAACTTTTTGCCCTGTTCAACATACAATGCAGTAATTTAATATTGTTTTTTTTTTTTTCTTCTAATCCAGTTTTTTGGCCTAATGTGATTTTTTTTGTCTTTGAATGTGTGTTTGTTGAATGTGTGATTCTAGCATGATGTGTCATCTGGTGCTCTGAAGGCGGCGCTGGACGGCGTTGTGCAGGAGTGTGTGAGCTTTGTGGGGGTGGACATCAACATCTGCTCTGAGACACTGATGAGGTAGATGACACACACACACATACACACTCACAAACAATTCGATGTGTGTCCTCACTAGCACTTTTTCCTACACACACACACACACACACACACACACACACACACACACACACAATTGTATGAGTACTCACAAGCACTTTTTCCTACACACACACACACTCACAGATGAAGTAGGGCTCAGACCTCTGACATACTTTCCTTTAGCAGTCACAACATGGCAAAGCTTCATTCACACTCACGCACAGGCGCATGCTCGATGCATATACACACACACAAACACACAGAACGCTTGCCAGTTTTCTGTTGAGACTAATGCTTCACACCTTGGCCTCACTTACTGGGCCGACTGGAATCAACAGAGGGGATTAAGCAATGTAGACACACACACATTCTCTCACATAGGAAACGTTTAGGTACATATATTCACAAATATCTTAGGTAAAATATTGTACACACATGTTTATTATGACATGTATAGTACATACACACAACCCACAAGTACAGGAAGTGCATAAATTTGATACATACACACACATTTGCAGTGAACACAAACAGTATGAAATGAGCTGGCATTAGATGCAGGGCATGCATCAGGTCATCTGTTTACCTGTCTGCTCTGCAAGTGAGCTTTTTCCATTTCTGCCAGAAGTCATGCTACACACACTTTAATATACACAAACACACACAGACGTGGTGATGACTGAAGTATTATGTGGAGTGTTGACATAGCAGTGTGTTTTATAGTGAGTGAGTCACTGTGGACATTAACAGAGCAGACCTAGTTTCAAATCACCTCTCTTCACTTCAATATTGGCTTGTGTGTCTCTCTTGTGAGTGTTTCTCCTGCTTGTTTAAATGCCAGGTCACGGTCTGCACAATCTGCTCTGTTTGTATAATACAGAAATCTGCTGTAGACGACGTGTAAAGCAAAATGCTTCAGAGTTATGTGTTATTAGTGATTCGGTAGATATCTCATTTTGAAGTTGTTTTTCCCACAATTAAATATTTCATTGTACTGTTTCCTCACATTAGCATCAAATATACAAAAGTGACCTCAGAGTTAAACACGCCGACTTCCACAAGCTTGCAGAAATTAGTTTGACAAAATGCCATATTAAGATATTTTTCCTTTCCCTTCTTGTTTTATCTCTCTAGGCATGTAGCGGGCCTAAATGTAGGCAGGGCTCGCAGTATTGCAGAGTGGAGAGAGCAGAATGGTTCCTTCATCAACAGGGAGCAACTCAAACTGGTCAAAGGCATGGGGCCCAAGACCTACCAGCAGTGTGCCGGCTTCATTAGAATCAACCCGCAAACCCTACACAGGTACGTACCGTATGCACAGATACATAGAGTTAACTTCCTCCTCAGTCCTAATAAAATAGAGGCTGTGTAATTTAATGTGTGGTGTTCAAAGCATTTAAATGTACATGTCAAAACCTCAACAATTGTCTCAGTTGTTCTGGATAATCCACAGACCTCACTGTGAACAGTTTCATGGGACTATATCAGTAGAAAGTACATACACTTGAAATTATTTTCCAGAGTAACACCAGTACTGCTTCTATAAAGATGCTGTTAACTTGTTTAATGCAAGTTTTCAATTCTGTGAGCGGCACAAACAAAATTAAGTAATCTCCGCTGTGGATGGAAACAGAAATCTCAGAGGCAGACAAAATACATGATGGTGATGATGGCTCATAGCTTAAACATGTTGCTTTTGTTGTCCACAATAATGAAGAAGATTTACCTGTGAGTGCCGGTGTTTTGTTTATCTGGATTCTCAATACAACCGTCCACTAGGGTTGGTCCGATGGACGATGGCATCGCCCATCGACGATGGCTGTCAGGCATCGCCGATGGACACCACATCGGTGCGTGTGTATTGATAGCGTCTCCATGACACCCGCAAATTAGGCGTATTCTCCCGGAATCTGAAGTGAACGAGCAAGAGCGCGCACTAGAGTGACAGCGCGTGTGTGTTTGTGTGGCTATAAATGCAGCGCGTGCAAGAGCAAAGCTCTGTGTTGCCGCTTATTAGATCGATCGCGCCCCCACCCCCGCCAATGCCATCGGCCATCACAATGTTTTGCTTTGAACATCGTCGATCGTCCTAATCCTGGACATCGCCCAACCCTACCGTCCACCTCACACTTTATTCAAGAGCTGGAGTTGTGTGCGCTTTTACTTTTCAACAGAAAAAATACAACCAAAAAGCAGTCTGCATGTATATACAAGTAAGAAATATCTAGAAGATATGGCATTTTTTGATGTTTTTTTCATAATGATGTAAAGGCTTTCAAAAACTTGTGTTTCATCATTTTAAAATTCATTTTCTTCCTGTCAAAACAGTGCCCAATCCACACATCACCTTGCACCAGCAGTGTCAGAGAAACCGGCAGCCAAGAAGGGCAAAGGAAAGGCTTGTGTCAACATACCAACCTCATTTAACCCCCTGGACCAGACCTGTATACATCCCGAGTCCTACCATGTTGCAAAGAGGTATGGTACACACAAACATACAAACAAACACACACTCACACATGCACACTTGGACAGCAGCCTATCCCACTGGCCAAAGCATGTTCAGGCTAAGATGGAGTTGATTTTGACACTGTCTCATATGGGGCTGGTTATAGTGGTGGAGGGCTCTGATTTGATTTACACAGTCATAGGATACAAGAGAGGAGGCATTGGCTTTGTATGAGTGCACGTCTGTGTGAATGTGTGTCCTTGTGTGAGAAATGATTGTTAGCGCTGCTGATGCTGATATCAAAAGCACATTGAACATCTGCCCAAGATGTGTATGTCCTGTGTGTGTGTGTGTGTGTGTGTGTGTGTGTGTGTGTGTGTGTGTGTGTGTGTGTGTGTGTGTGTGTGTGTGTGTGTGTGTGTGTGTGTGTGTGTGTGTGTGTGTGTGTGTGTGTGTGTGTGTGTGTGTGTGTGTGTGTGTGTGTGTGTGTGTGTGTGTGTGAGAAACACACACAGACGGAGAGAGGGAGGGTCCTCTCTCCTACAGCTGTAGTCACTCAACTGTGTTTAGTCTACATAAGTTCTGACACTAGTGGCTCTAAGCATTGCTCCCTTCATGTTGATGCGCCTTTAATGGCCTCAGTGCATGTGTGTGGGTGGATGTGTCTCTATGCACACATGTGTGAAGATAGATTGATGCCGCTTGTATGAAACTGCAATTTTACTTGTCTTTTCTACTTCAGCTATGTGACCATGTGTAGTTTATGTGTCTGTGTGCTCAGCATAGACTATTGCACAGTTGTTTATCAAAGAGTAGTAAGGGGTCAGAGGTTTAAAAAGCCTCTTCAAGAAGAAAAAAAATACTAATTGTCAACCCCCCCATCCCCCCTTTATTATTTTTTTTGTGAATTTATTGTTGTTTTCTAGTGAATCAGACCAAAGGCTTTATCTTGCTCATACATCCCTCCATCCAGCTCTCCTCTGTCCGTGTTTCTCTCCGTGGTGTTTGTGATCACATCTCTCTTAAACACCAGTCATCATTACTCACACTGGCCAAAGTGTGTTTGTGTATGTGTGTGTATTTTTGTGTGGTTGGTGTCTAGATAATAACATCTGGATATTTCATTTGAACTGATGGCACTATTATCTAATAAATCTAAATAAAACAATATTTTCTACTATAAAATTTGACAGTGTTGAAGAGATTTTACATTTGTAGAGTATGAGTATATTACATGCATATACTGCAATTCAGTAGGAATGAATAAGCATGTCTTCTTTTTGTTCAGTCTACATTTAGCTGAGTAGGTGGCAGTATGTTGTAAAAATTCACCAGTGTGCTGTGGCTTTCTCTTCTCTTGCTCCCTGTCTGTTTTTTCTCCCTCTCCATCATTGAATTGTTCTCCTGTTGCTCACCAGTCTACTTATCATTCTTTGCTTTTCTGTTTTTCCTGCTGTTTCTTCACTTCTTCATTCTTAACACTGTGTTGGCAAATGTTTTATCCTTTTGTTATGACTATCTTATAATCCAGGTCTGGGAATTTGCGCAATTCAGTACTGATTTATTTCTCACTTGATATAAATATATTTAATAATTGCCTCAAACCTACAAGGTTTTACAGAGTTTGAGGATCACATTTTTTTAACATTACAAAAGGTTGTATTGTGGATTTACAGTATTTCACATCCCTCTTTTAACATTACTGCAGATGGTCAGTGTGGTTGCGGTTTGATGATGGTGCAGAGAAAGCCATACAGGTCAACACATGTTCTTCCTTAGATTCATACAGCCTGATTTTAGTATTAATGTGATGGGAAATAAACCGTCATCGATTACTGCTCTTTGGTCAGTTTGTAATTGAACCCCCATTTTGGTATAGTTTGTCTCATTTATGCCAGCTGGCAGCCCAGGTGCCATGGTGAGTTTTGTGGTCATTCACTGAATCATGTTTGATTCATAGATTAAAACTAAAAATATTGTATCAGTGTGCAGCTTTCACCTCTTCCTTTGAGTTTTGTTTTGATGCCAACAAAGATTTTTTTTTCCAAATCAGCTCTAAATTACTAAAAAAATCAAAATAGTTGACAATTATCTGACAATTGACTAATCATGACGATATTAGTGCAGATTTAACCCAACTCTTAGTAAGAAGTGTCAGATTGGTGGGAGCATTACAGTAGATGTCAGGGCATCACTGTGATGCCTCACAGCTTGTCTCACAACCTCAACTACAACTGATGAGAACAGGAGGTATGAAGGGAGTATGGTGGAGGAATGTTTTTTTTGTGTGTGTCTGTGTGTGTGTATGTGTGTGTCTTTATGGTGTATAAGGAATATCATGTTCATCACATTAGAGAAACTGGATCCTCCATTACTCCTCACAGCCCACACATCATCCCCTTTTTGTAACCATATACAACACACACACACACACACACACACACACACACACACACACACACACACACACACACACACACACACACACACACACACACACACACACACACATACACACACACACACACACACACATACACACACACACACACACATACATACATACAAAACACAGGCACAGATGCAATTTGTCTACCTTTGTTTCAGAAATAGTATGATTCGTTAGCTTAAACGCCAGTATATCTATGATATTAACTTAATAACCATATATCATATATCAATGAGGCATTCTCCTACTTAAGGCAGTTGGATCCATTCCATGAAATATATAGTATTTCTCTGGTATGAGAGGGAGGGGGTCCACTCTGTGAAGAATATTTCTCTGATCTGTGACAGTCGGGGCCCAATATTTCTATAATACAAGACAGAGTGGGTTCTTGCTGTGGGCCTGGATAAAATCTATAGTCTAGTCCACCGAAACCCACATTCACACACAACGTGTTGGTAGTAATTATATGAATATGAACTCAACAGTGGTGGAGGCCTCTGGACTCCTGGCACCCCTTAAATACTAACATGCACCACTGGAAAAATGATACGGGCAACACACACACCTGAAAGTAGAAACCCACCACCCACCAACTCCACTGTAAGATCCAGACTCATAATGCAACACCACTTTTCTCCTTCCTCAATCATTCTTTTTTAAATCTTACTATTTTAGTCACTTATAGGTTAAATGGAAGCTGCCAGATTTGATTTGTAAACTGGTAGCGTGCCCTCTTGCACCTCTGCGTTCATGAGTTTAGAGCTCTGAAGTTTAGTTTGAGGCTCTACTACGAGTGAGTATCCATCGAGAAAACACTGCAGTTTTGCCTCAGCATATATGTAAATATGCAGTGTTTTGAGTTGGTTGAAGCCACGGTGGATATATAGCTTTGCTTGTTATACTTAAATGAAACAGAAAGAAAACAAATCAGAAAACAAAAATGCATAAAAAGTTAGTAAATATTAACATTTTTGCATTATGACACCACCTTAGCATTAATTCTACTGTTCATTTTTGTTCATTTATGGGCCAAAATGTAGTTTTGATGAATGATTACCATTTATTTTAAAATAAAGTTTATGCTTATCCATTCTCCTATGGAAGATGCATTCAAATCCAGCATTTATTTTTTATAAATAATGTTCTGGAGCTGTCCCTGCAAATTTCGGAGCACTGTTTTGAAACAGGGTGGAGGTTTCTGGCACAACTTCACCTACTTCCAAGGTACATGGAGAAGGAAAAAGTCTGAAGAAAGAGCATTGTTTTGACACAGCAGAGAAAGACAGCAAATATCTTGGGACAGCAAGGGAGTGTGATGACCTGCAACAAAGGTCCCAGACTGGAGTCAGACCAGCGGAGGCTATGTGGTATGTGTGACAGACCACTAGGTCACCAAGACACAAGTATTTATTTTCCTGTTAAGAGATATATGGTTGGAAAGTTAAGAAGCCCAGTGAGGCACAGAGAGAAGAGCCTAATGATAGACTTGCATACAGTTTGGTCCAAAGGTGCTATTTCCTCACCACTGAGCCATTTCTGGCACTTACTCAGCTACTATTTTGTACCGATCTGGCTTGCCGGTGTTGAGGGATTGATTCCGCGTGTCTCTTTTTTTTGGATGGTAGGCAGTGACTTCACTGGCAGGGGCCTCTCCACTCACAGCTGTCTCATACATAGTTTGTACACAAGCCGTGTCTCGTTACATCCGCACTGTCCCCCCCGCCACTGCCAAATGAGCATTTCTTTTTTTTTTTAATAAATCTTTTTATTCCAGAAGAGTATCTCAACAGTGACCGTTTACTTTACAGATTTTCAAAAAATACAGAGGTGTGTACAAGCAGAAAGCAGTAATAACAAAAATAGTAATGATGACAGTAACAATAATAACACAAATAATAGTACAAGTACAATTAAGAGTACAAATATAGAGTGAAAAAATAAATAAATGAATCATTACATCAATAAATATAAACAAATGATATCAGATCAACATTGTGTATGAATCAACTTTGTGTGTGTGTGTGTGTGTGTGTGTGTGTGTGTGTGTGTGTGTGTGTGTGTGTGTGTGTGTGTGTGTGTATGCTCTTGTATGTGGGTCCACCTGTTCTGTCCATCATTGGGGGGTGGGGGGGGACAGCTGTGGAGTCTGTTTGGCGTCAGGCTGCCATTGAGCGACATCCATCACGGACGCTACCCAGCTGGTCCACGCATGAACACATGCACAGAGGCAAACACATTCACATCTATCACCAGCTGTGGAAAGTGCCTACTGTAAATAATATATACAGTACGCATAATACACACACACACACACACACACACACACACACACACACACACACACACACACACACACACACACACATACACACATACACACACCACATTTTTCCATAACCTTTATTTGCCATTCTGGCTCTCATGCCAGTTTGTTACTAGGTCTGTTTAGAATGTAGACAAGCTAATTAGTTTGGATTTAATTCACAGGGTCAGTGAATTTTAAATGGTGCAACCTGACTGACTGTCTGACATTTTGAGGTGGGACATCCTACTAGAAACAAAGTTAGATTTTTCCAGGCGGCTGACAGACACACAGTCCAACCTTAGCAAAGTGGAAGCAGTTTCATGAGCCAAGGTGTCAGAGCGTTTACGGCCCACTGTGGATTTACCTGATTTACCAGGGGGTAAAATAAATGTGTGTGTTTGTGCGTATGTGTGTTTTTTAAGAACAGAAAGCCCCACCTCTGCAGCTCATGACTTTATGTGCAATTACTCTCACACCTCTCCTGCCCTCCCTATTTTCCCCCACCTCCCTCTCACTTTACATTCATTAGCTTCTCTCTATCCCTCCTTTCTGCTTCTTTGTTTCTTTAATTTTTATCTGCTCTTTTTTTATAGTTTTGTATTTTTCCTCATCATTCTTTCCAGTCTGTCATCACCTTTCCACCGTCTTTCCATCCCTTCCTCTTTCCTTCTCTCTTACTCAATCCTTCATTGCCCCAGGCTTCTTTCTTTCAGTCATTGAGGGATATGTATATATGCTGTAGCCTGACTAGGGCATGTATGAACACTGTCTGGCCACCATACAAACATGTGTGCATATACTTACCCACCATACAGAAATCAATTTGTTTTTGTCTTTTTGGTTTGTTTTGAAAATGTCATTTTTCCAATTCTACACTATATTTTACATATTTTTTACACACATCCCTCCTGTCCAGATTTTTGTCCGTCGTTGGTGGGAGTGCTGATCAGATCGGAAGTGCAGGCCTGCAACAGTGTGTCGAGAACAAGGTTAAGACCAGCAGTGTTGAGGAACTGGCCAGGACAATGGACACCACACCTGAGACCCTCAAACTCATCATAGATGGCCTCACGCAGCCCCCTGGGTTTGACATACGGCAAAGTAAGACCCCTGCCACTCACAGTCACACAGACGTATTGATACTGACTATTTTTTCGATACAGTGGCCGGAATTTGTTCTTGCGATAAAACACCTGATTAACTGGGTGATTAAAATTAAGCTGAGACCAAAGCCATGAATGAGAAGAACAGGAATACTGTACAAAGTGTAAAAGCAAAAATTACCAAGAGTAGAACTCAGTATGTAAAACTCAGCATTTATGCAGAATCCTGTAATAGTTCGATGTCTCAGATTGTAAAAGGAAGCAAACAATGTTCATTACACACAAGCAGAATTAGAGTTAAATTTGTTTTTCTCAGTATGTCCCCTAGGTTATACATCTGTTATTCCCACATATATTTATGTGGAAAAATCTTTTCACTGAACACAAAAAACTATCAATGTTTTGAATTATATGAGATTTCATAGACTACACTTATCTGCAACCCAGGAGCTGCAGTAACTTCTCGTAGTGTCTCATCTTCCTTTCATAGTGTCCTTTTATTGGTCCCTATTGACTGATAGAAAGTTGAACTTGTATTTGTCCAGTCTCTTGACTGGTTTGCTAGTCACAAAACACACACACTGACTTTTCTTGTGCCTTTATTATAATAAGCATGTCTTGGCACTGTAACTTGATAGGATCTGACAGTGCTGTGGCTTCCTCCCCATAGTCCAACAACACTAGCAGTATGTTTCTGACAGGGTGTGATGGGTCCAGCAGACTGTGTTATTGGACAGAACATCTTGCAGACACACATATACACAAAGGCCTCTGTTTTTCTCCTTAACCTCATACTCTTGAGTTTAGGCACACATAAACTTACCAATAAAGTCACACACAGTCACAAACTTTTAAGTTTTCACCAGCTGTGCTGCAGCTCTAATTAGTTTTTTTTCCAAAGGAATTAATGTCATATCTCGTTCACTTCCTTTCCTCTCTTTTTATAATGACCACTTTTTGAAAAAAGTGTATGCAATTAGAAGCAGTTGGCGTAAACCTTTGTGTTGATGATGGAACTAACATTTATATATTAGATATTTATATTTATGTACGCGTTGCTAAAATCCTTATTCAAATCCTCATTAAGACTGTAAAACCTCTCTTTAAAAAATTAACAGTTGTTTTGGGGCTGTTGGGAAAAATAGTAAGACACTGAGAGCAGGGATTTAGAAGATAGTACCAATTATCAGTAACTAATTGAAAATAAAACAAAATTCAGAAACATCGTTGACAAGGTACAATGTGTGTCTTCGCAAATGTGACTGCAACACTAGACTCGCTGGTTCAGGAAACCCAATACTAGGAATGGACAGAAAAATAAATTAGCCACTCATGTAGTTTTGTCCTACATTATAACATACTGCCTGGCATTTTTTTGTTACCGGACAACAAAAAACTGTTGTCAGGTAAATCAGTAAATGTTAAATTGTGTCCATGCCTTTTTACCAGGCTCTCCTTTTTGTGCAGAATAAAAAGTCAAGCCTGGATACCGGGTAAGGGCTGGATAACTCCTCTCAAAATTAAGGAACGCAGCTTCAAGGTTCATTCTCAGGTTGGCCCTATTCGGTTGCAGAACACTACGCTTGGCCTCCTAGCCAGTGCTCAGCTGAGTAAACAGATGGGCCGAGGCTACCGCATGAAATCAGTGCTGTGGGGAGGATAATTGGACCGGACTATTTCCTGGGGCACAAGCCTTCCTTGTTTGTGTTAATGCTACAGAAAGGAAAAAGATTGTTCATGAACAGGCGAAATGGAAAGAAGGGTGGATTACAATGCTGAGAAATGTGGAAGTATGCAGAGACGAGCATTGGGTTACTGCTTGAAATTTAATATCTGTTTGTCATTTTGTTCCTTCCCCCTTGCTTCCCTGCATCCCTTTTTCCTTTCACACCTCCCAAACATTGTAGCTAGCTGTTACCCCTACCTGTTTTTGTCATAGGTGTTTCCCTTCTGACAAGCCACCTCATTTTTGATATTCTCTCTGTTAATCTCTCTTTTTGCCTTTGCTAGATTTTGGCCAGGCGGACTTTAAGCAGGGCATTGTGTCCATGAGTGATCTTCGGGTGGGTGCGGTGCTGACGGGCCGGGTGGACAACACTGCTCTCTTCGGGGCTTTTGTAGATATCGGTGTCGGCCGCTCAGGCCTCATCCACAAAAGCAACATCAGTCTGGACAAGCTGCCAGTCAGCCAGCGCCGCCGCAGCCTGGCATTAGGACCTGGAGAACGGGTGGAGGTCAGGGTGCTGAATGTGGACCCTCAGAGGGGAAGAATCGGCCTGGACCTGATCAGGGTCCTACAATGAGTAACTTCTCTCCCATTATAAATACTTCATTATTAGCGATTGAGAAAGATTTGGGATTTGAAGTTACACACAAATCTACTGAGAGGCAAATTACTCCATGATGATCAAACTGATATGGCTTTTACAAGCAGATAAGCAGAAATGAACAAGCCATTTTAGAAGGCAACATTTTAAGTGCACTTACAGGAATGGCCCTTTACTGTTCAATCAAAATAACACTGAATCAACCATTGTCTGTATTATTTGTGGGAGCTTGCATTTTTGAAACTGCAGCTCCTTCACATTTTCTTTAAAAAATGCTTGTAGTTTTAAAATAATTTAATGCAAGTGTTGAAGGTCCAGGTCAAATAACCTCAAACCCCAAACTTCATCATAGTTTCATTCACGGCTGGGAAACTTTTATATCCCACTTTTAGTTTTGTGTAGTGTAGTGTTTTTTTCTCAGCCGGTATATTGTTTTGTTTAATTGGGGTTAGGGGTTAGTCCTACTGTATATCTGATTGCCTAATTCAAGGCAAAAATGTCCCTTGTGTTTGTCAACTTCCTGGCTGGCTGTCCGGACACACCTGCCATTTACTGATCTTTACAGGAGTCTCTGATGGAGCTGCTTGATTATTTGCACTTCAGCTGTATTGCTGATCATTTCATACTTGAGTTGCTATTGTTAATAAATATAATATTACCTAGATATTATTAACATAGTTTAATAGAGACATTCTAATTCAGCTCTTCAAGTTATGTTTTGTTTGTACTGCCCTGAACGGTTTGTTTACATACTTCTTTGTATCTGTTATTCAAAGCAGACTTTGTTTACTGTTTTTGTGGACTCTTGAAAAAAAAACCAACATGTCATCACATCAGGATGAAAATTGTAAAAAGACTGACTAGTTATGCAGCTGAGGTTTCAACATTAAAATATTTCCTGTACACCTTCCGCTCTTGATGCACATTTTCTCAGGATGCAGAATTTGACAAATTAGGCAGTCAGCAGAGTGATCTGCTTCATGTGGGAGAGGAGGAGCATGGATGAGAATGGAAAGAGGGAGAATGGCATGAAACCAGGAGCAAAGGAAGATGGGAGAGTTAGATGTGTGGAGTTGTGGAAAGTGGAAATAAGACACCAGTTAAAGAATATGTTTTTTCTCCAGACAACAGGAAAATATGAAGAGACTGAATGAGTGGGCTGGATGGGGGATGGGCAGAGACAGGGATAGGAAGAGGGGAGGGACGGTTTCTATCTTCCAGACTGCAGTAAAGCCTGAAGGCTTTTTAGGCATGGTCCCAGACACAATTATCCCAGGACACACATACACAAACACGCACTAATCAGCTGCTTCAAAATTAATCCCAGAATCCCCATTCACATTATCTAATTTGTTTGTTTTTATGAAACTGGAATAAAAAAAAAACATAAAATATGGTTCTGAGAAAGCCTGCGGTCCCCAGTGCTAAACCTTATACTGAATGTTGAATACCTAATCACTGTTAGGGCTGCTGCTTCACTATCTTCCCTTGGGGGGAACAAATGGAATATATTCTGGACACACAAACACAACGAGATATTCGATCAAGATTAATCAGAAGTGGCAGTTTGTTTAGCGATGATCTGAGAAAACTCATGCAGACACATGACGACTAGATTCACATACTGTGTTTCTTGTCTTGTCTCATTTTTCAAAGGGAATCACATTTTCTAATCAAGATACCTTATTTTGTTTGATGATAACTTCCTTTGTCATTTTGTTGTATTTCGTTTGTTTGATCTCATGTGCTGTAGCTTGGCATAGACTTTTGTTGAAATGTTTCCAGTATTTCTGTCTTGGGATACACATGCGTTTGTACAAGTGGACACAGCTTCCCTCAGCATCATAACTGCTTTTCCTGCCTATAATTTTCCTCCCTGTGCTAAACGTGAGGACACAGATGGGACAGGCAATCTGGCAGCCAGCTACTGCTGCCCCTCAGAGTTTTTGTCAAACACTGACCAGTAATGAACCTGCGATAAGAAGCAGAGCACCTGTGGGAGTACTCGTGTAGGTCTCAGTTGTCCTCTGTTGCACTGCTTGTCAGCTGTTGTGTTACAGAGTGAGCTCAGGTGTGCCTTGAGGTTTTGGTGAAATGTGAAGAAAATTGATGGTAAGCAAGTTATTAAATGAATGTCACTCTTTCACTCATGAAACCTCCCCGTTATTTGTTGTTTCACGAGTCCTAGGCTTAAAAGTCAAGGTAAAAAGAAAAATATCGCATGTGGCCGTACATGGTTCTCTTTTATCAGCTCTTTTTTTATCTTTCAAAATCCAGCAATGGAGAAAACTGGGGTGACAGAAAACATCTTAGCTTTTTCTACACAGTAGCACAGAGAAAGGTCTTCACAGCTAGTAAAAATATATCATGCTAAGGGAAAATTAAGTAGAGAACACAGCTTTATCTGTTGATCTTTGATTTCAGAGACCACCTGTCAAAAAACCAGACAAGAACAGCAAAAACAACCCCTAAAACCTGAAGCACTTTTTACAACCAACAATACAAATAAGTGTTGGAAAGGCGAACACCATTCTGATGATTTTGCTATCTGATATAAAAAGTAAACCTGTTTTTCTTGACAATAGTGTAGAAGGAAATTAAACGGGGGCAATAAAACTGAAAAGGTTTATTCTCTTGGCAACATGAATGTGCTCAGCTAGTTTCTGCTTAGGACCAAAATGTTGGATGGAAAGGTGGACTGACGGTTAGACAGACTGACCAATATTGCCATCGTTATACCCTTAAGGCAAGCTTAACATGTACAGCTAGCTGTTAATATTTTTAGATAATTCTATCAACTTCCACTAAACTGTTCAGCTCTCACGCTTCTCAGAAGGTATGTGAATACTGTAGCTGATTTAACAAAAGTGACATACAGATATACACACAACATTCATCTATACTGTATATCGGTCTTCCTCCTGCAATTTTATCAACAAGGCAACACGAGTAATTAGCTTATGGCTCATAACTATGACTTTGACTGGCAATCAGAATAAGAACACATTATTTTACATGAAATAACCATACATCTATATACAGCACTACCCCTAGCAATAATCAATATTGTAAACATGCTTAGGTGACTGACATTTACGCTACCTGCTACTGAAGGTAAAAGTACATCTCTAGTCATTGTTTCCTGTCGTCCACTTTCCTTTGTGCTCTTCCGTGATTGATAGTGTGACTGCAATTGTCACTGCACTAACAGAAAATAACTCTAGGTTAGCAGTGCAACCACTGACAACAATACGGTCTCCCTTTGGTGACAGATCTATTCTCTGTGGCCTACACACACACTACTGACAGTGTTAACAAAGATTGTACTGACATGTTGCTCAAAGCATCTGGTGACAGACTCAAATTGGGATTTCACTTTGCTGAAACCGACTGTTTAGCAAACTTTCTTCCCTGTAGCTTCTTTGAATTGTGGCCTTGCAGAACAGCAGGCTGCAACCAACTCTCCACTGACCTCGTCTGTATACTTCCAACACATGTCCAACAGCTGGATCCAAATCCAAATTTTGAGGCACAATGGATTATTCTTTAATAGTCAGATTGTTTTTTTCCCAACAGTCCTAATCATTGTAAATAAATAGTTGGATGTTTTGGTAACTACGCTTGTTGTCTTTCTGGCAGAGAGTTGGATGGGAAGATCAATATTGTATAAACTGCATGTGGTTAGTGGTGTTTTGGCTGAAAGTAACCTTTTGAGGAAACAAAAACTGAGAAATAGGCGTGTTTATTTGCTTCTGTGTTTAAAAAAAATAAAAGGCATTGCAAGAGTATACTGTATCATTACAGGCATTCATACTTATACGCTAAAACTCTGTGTGAGCACATTGGTGGTAAAAAAAAAAAAAAAGTCTTAATATGAGAACTAAGAATAATATTTTCATGTCTCATTTGTTAAATCTGAATGCATAAATCAGTATTCACTGTATGAAACACAAAGTATGTCTTATTCTTGTTTTCCAGTATTGGGTGACAAATTCCAAATAGCCAAAGGGGTGAAAAAGACTTTGGCATCACTGGTGAAAAGCGGTAGTAAAGTATAGGCAGGAGGGTAGAGAAGAGATGGATGAATGGAGGTACGAAAGAGGGATGGAATGAGACAGGAAATGAAAGGCTTTCTCCGGTTTCACTCCCCGTGACCTCATCAGTGTGATCATGGGTTTTATGAGCTTTCCCTCTCGACGCCCACACACCACCTTACACGTGCCAGGACACACACACACTTCAGGCCGTATATTTCATTCACTGGCTAAGAGACAAACACACAGAACATGTGTTTTTGTCTCTCTGTCTGTTCC
Organism: Scomber scombrus; assembly: GCF_963691925.1. Taxonomy (NCBI): domain Eukaryota; kingdom Metazoa; phylum Chordata; class Actinopteri; order Scombriformes; family Scombridae; genus Scomber; species Scomber scombrus. Next base: position 21,279,280 of record NC_084981.1, on the reverse strand, counting down.
TTTTCTCACACTCTCTCCGTCAACCTTTCACATACTTCATCACACACCCGGACACCCAACAAAGCTGACTCTCGCTTACAGCCACTGACGCACAAATACTGACAGAGAAAAGAACATTTGTCTTTATTACTGATTGCATTAGCCTTTGAAGGGAAAGTAGGAGGCTCTGGCTAATGAAATAAAACCTTTTAACTTAAAAGTCAGAAAATCATAACATTTACATATCATACACGTTTATATAAGCTCTCGAAGCATGCATCCGCACACAAACATGCAATGAAAAACTATGGGGGTTTCTGAGATAGGATGATGTGGCTTTTTTGCTTTCCACGTCACTAACAGAGTTTATAAACGCTTCCCCCAGTGAAGGGGAAGATAAATGGCTGTTCATGAGCAAGCATCTGATTAGTAGCTAGTAGTTAGCTAAATTTCCTTGGGGTAAGATGAAGCTCCATTCTTTGAAAGCATCTCCAGTGTATGTGTGTTTCCCTCCTTTCATCTTGTTTTTCTTTCCTCCAGGTAATCTATTATGCTGTTATTCGTTACCTAACTGTTTGCAAACCATTTTTTGAAAGTACACTACGTCACTTAATCCCCAGTCCCCAGCAGCTTCACCACTTATCACCACTAAGTGGCTGATGTCCTAAGACCATGTTTTTGTTTTAATCAGTATTAAGACTCCTTGGTTGTAAAGTGGAAAATTGGGGAGAACGGAGAATGTCATGAGAAATGTACCTTCAGCGGTTTATTCCTGCTTGGGTAAATATTTTCATAGGTGCCATTTGTTCACCAGCCATCCTCTGTATTATCACACACAGAATGTAGGAAATAATATTTCGGTTAACCTAATGTATACATCATCACGGTATCTGTTGATCCCGTTAAAAATGTAGATACAGGTAACAAAGAAAAAAGAGAGGACAAAATAATGGATGAATTGAAAACTGAATGAAATGAAAAAAAACTGAGACGTTAAGGGGAGGAGAGAAAGAAAAAGTCGCCAGATATGCACGTGTCAACATGGTGAAGAGTTAAAGAGAGTAACATTTGTGTTTTTAAGGTTTTAATGACCCAACTTCAAACATATTACACATATACTGAGGCCACCCTGACCGCTTATTTAGTTCTCCTTGTTTTAATGGACCATGTACACTGTAATAAATTAGAGCATTGCTTTAAGTTTTATGAATGTAGGAAAGAAATTGAGAACTAAGAAATGCAGTGGGGGATCCCCCTATAAGCCAGGGAAGTATGGTTTTCTCTTAGATTGGAAGCTTTTCCCCCATATATGTATCTACCGTAGATGAGTTTTTGTAAATTTACTTGAATCCCTCTCCGTTGTCATTAAATGTGATACAGCTTAACCATGTCAGTTTAGACAAGAGTGCTCTGAACCTTTAGACTAGGGTGATTTTCCATGTGCAGGGGACTTTTAAGTGTAGATCAAAGGACACTAGGAATATTAACTGCTCTGTAATCATGCATTTAAAAAAAGTTGGAGATGTCTCCAAATCAGTTGCTGTTCATTTAATTGCAGCATTTCACTGACAATACATTATAATATTATAATATCATTTCTGAAATTTTAGCAGTTTGTTCTTGTGTGACAGTAAGCTAATATGCTTATCTTAAGTGAAGGTTGTCATTGGAGTCAGATCAGAAAAGTGTACCACTTTTGCTCCCACTAGTAGGTTCTGAAACACATGAACCTTCCCTACTTCCCTATACTGCATAGTTAAACACACAGATAGATCTCTATATACATGGCTCCCTCCAGAGTTGCACAGTAAGATCCGTTCAGGGACAACAAGGCCTCTTCCTGTTCCCGGGTCACGACCGTGGTTGGTGGCTTATAGTGATTGACAGCCGAATGTTTGGGTTAGGCTGCTGCCTCTGGGGATTTACTATAGGCAAAGCTTTCACACACATCCAATACAGAACACTGGCAAGAATTCTGGCACACACAGACTTGTAATGTCAAAACACACATTCGCACAAACACATACAGACATAGTGTCCAGGCATACCCCCACCATCCTCTCTATTGGCGCATACATACATATATACAGTACAGTGAGAGTGTATGACCATATCTCAGAGACATATCTCATGTTCATCCCACAGGGAACCCAGTCTGAGACCATAGCAACCTTGTGTCAGGGGGAGGAAGGAAGTGGGAGCTTAGGGGGAATTCACTTACACATTGAAACAGCTAAGCTTTGGAATATTCCAGAAAACTTCTGTTTTTCTAGGTTTCCTCTGGATTATGATTTGTTTCCCCCTTTTTAAGGGTAAGATGGGTGGAAAAAAAGATTATTTTAATTACAGCCATTTATTGGTGTTCGGTGTTGATATTTCAGTATGGACAGCTGATGTTGACTGCTTAGCACAAACCCTGAAAACTTAGACGCCATGTAAATTTATGCTGACCCAGACACTACAATAACATATTATATGCTGCATTAATTACAGTGTCCCACAAGGTGTTCAGCAACATTTTCTCAAAACAAACTCAAGAACTGTTACTCAACAACTTGTGACAGAACTGACTACCCAGAAACGGTTCAACTGCACTGAACTTAAGTGCAGTAATTATGTCCATCAAAATGGATGGAAATATACTGCAGACTGATGACTTAGTAGCTCTTCTGTACAGTGGACTGCTCTCTTGACCTTTGTGGCAACTATAATTTTAATTAATAATTTGTGTAATTGAAAAAGCTGTTTAGGGGTTTTTAATTGAACGGCATTTAACTATAATCACTTATATACTAAATATATGTTTTAGATAATCAGATATATTTATAGTGGCATTAAATGAATATTGGCCACTGGTGAGTAATACATTTCTTCACTTGTGTTGTGGGATATATAGATTATCTCCAATATTTTTTTAAAATTAATTCATAAGGCCTTGTTACAAACTATAACTTCAAGCAACACATCAGATTTCTTTTATTTTATTCGTGTAGACAGTATTAATATACCTCTCAGTAGTAGAATGATAGGTATAGATACATGATCAAATGATCTTTTCCAAGCATTGTTGTGGGCAAAATTTCTCAATTCTGTAACTTTGAGAAGATCTTATGTATTAATTCAGTTCAGTATCAGTCAAAAATGTTATTATTGATTAAAGGATTGATTTCTGAATAAGGCACATCTGAGATTCTTAATGGATACTCATCACAGGTAACCAATTTGTCTGCACTCAATAGTATTTCTGAAGGATTGAGAGTGATGCTCTGCAACACTTTTAGAGACAGTCTCAATGAAATATTACAGTCACTAGGGGAGTTTACCTCATAAGAGTTCATTAACTGGGAGATCATTATGACTATACAGCACAACAATACACTTCTCTGGTATTTAGTGATAATGCTATCACTGTAGTGTCATAACCATTAGCACTTCAGACCACTCAAGCTGTGGCTGTTAGCACAGCTGCCACTGTATGAAGTGCCAAGTAACATCTCTAGCCTATGTAGACCCCTCAGGGCAAAGACAGGGTTAGCTAGCTGTGGCAGTTGTTTGTTTAGCTGTGTGTTTCAGCAAGCCATTAATACTGAGGCCTAATAGTGCTGTCAGTAGCATTAACACACATGGGAGCAATTTCCCTGACACAGATTACACATGGATTTAGTCTACCAAAGTAGTGCTTCCTGGACATGGATTTAACCTGGAGTTCAAATCTTAAGGGTATGATGTGGAGATAGTAAACCTAGTTAAAGTGAATTTGCAAATTCCCAGTAGCTATATTTTAATTGCACCTGTAAAAGGAACTAAACACATTAAGGTAGGTGCACAGAAGATAAATTGATGGCACATAAAGGACATTTTCACACCTTCTGTAAATAGTTTATTTTAAACCAAGCAGTCCCATGACAGTTTTCAAGAAACAAAATGTTTAATGGTCTTCCCAAGCTGTTTGTCTAAAGTGATTGCATATGTGATTACCTGACCCAACAACAGTAAACACTTCATGTTTTTTTGGTTAGAGGGAGTGGAATTACAGCAATGAAATCAGTATCAAACAGAGTGAATTGTAATAGAAAAAGCAGCTGATATCAACATGTGTTAAACTTCTGACATGTAATCCGAAAACACCCTTTGGGGATTGAGATAATAATGCTGTCCATCTGGTTGTGCGCTCCAAAGCTAATAATTCTGAGTTAAAGACTGTTCAGAGGTAGAATACGGTGTCCACTGGGTTCTCAAAGGATGCTTAAAAGCCCATTTTTACACAGATACTAGCCTTACTGGCTAAGGAAATTTAGATAATCTTCAGAAAAGCTTTAATCTTTCCTTATCTTCTATACACTGTAGAAATCTTTTTTATTTTATTTTGGCGAGCATTAAGGGCAGTTGAAAGTGCTGAGTACAACAGCTGCAGCTCTGAGTGGAATGAATGAGTCTGAATGGAACAAGTTTTTTTTGGTTACAATTTTCATTATCCATCATTGATTTATCTGTTTATACCTGCCTAGGCACCAAAAAATGTCATCATATCTGAGGTTTGACACCTGAAATCATTCCCTCTATAATGTTGCAGCCTCTCTCTTGCAAGGCTTGTAAGCCTTTTAGACACAGTGCACCGACAGCGCAGATTCGTATTGTTATCTGGCGAGTGATATTTCATGTGCCCACAGCAGCTGGATTTCATAGGACATTTTGTAAACCCCCACAGATCAATCGCGCAAAGTAGAATTCAACACAGTGGGCAGCACACTCAAAAATACTGGTACAAGGAGGAGTGGATTTTTGTACCCAAAGGCATATTTTCCACAGATGCTTAATAACAGACAAATATTGGGTTCTTATGAGACTTGATATGTTCCTTTTGATTCACCAATTTAGTCTTAATTAAAGGAGTAAATAATAGCAGTTTTCCAGCATGAGTATGTAGTGGTATGTATACGACTGTATTAGTGATGACTATTCAGGACCTGTAATCTGATACAAATGGTAAAAATTGTAAATGATACAAAATAATTATTATATCTGAATTTTAGTTGCATCCCAAGCAAATTAATTTGTAGTCTGCTGGTACTGCAGCCCATGAGGTGCAGTGGATAAAGCCACACTACCACTGCTGAGACCAAGGTTTAACCCTTTGCTATGGTGCTAAAGGTTCAGCTAGGTGCTCCATTGAACATAATTGGCAGTGTTTGTGGGTGGGAACATGGTGAAAGATTTGATTTGTTGCTTTCCTTGTAATTGAGACTGGTTGGGTAATGGGGGTGAGATGGTACCTTATGACATAGCACATACAAGAAAGAGCTGTTGACTCGGTTTCTGTTAGTATTTTGGAGACATGTCAAGGACTGCAGTTTGATGGTCATTTTGAATTGGATTAAATGGAATAAAATAAGATGTTTAAATGTATATTTTGGTCACTCTGGGTATGTAATTATACTTTAGAGGAAAAAAATAGTAAGGTTATGAAAACCGACTTTCAAGAAAGGTTTTGCACTTGTACATGGTACTGCAGTGACAGGCTTTTCCAAAGGGTACAGATGAGCTACATTTTTTCAGAGAGTGAATGAACAGACCTCCTACCAGACAGAAAACTAGAAAGGCATCAACGAAAAGAGTATTCCACAAAGCATTTGTTTAGCTGTTTGCCCCTGAAGCTATTTCCAGTTGCTTTTGTTTATTTTTCCCGCATTTTGGTTCCCGTGTAATGGCGGAGAAATATTGAACAATTTATTTTCCCCCAAAGGAAAAATGGCATTGTTGAATGAACCCGGGGAGGGAAGCTATGCAGATGGATTTTCTTTTAAGTCTTTTTTTCCTCCAAGTAAATATTGAAATGTATACTATATAGTTCACCAAGGAGGAATGAGATGAGACTATTTTCAGAAGCCCGGCTCAGATTGCTCTTGGTAAATAAAATCACTAGCCTGCCATGTTCTTGAGCAATTCTTATGCCTCCCACAGAGTTTCTCAACCAGACGGACCCTAGAATATGATACAGTTGTACACAGGGCCAATATTGTCTAGCCTGTTGGCTTTTGTGATGTAGTATACAGCAAAACTTCATTGTTAGTCAAGTGAGTTTTCCCATCTTATAGTGTTTACAATCTATTTACAGGAAAAACATCACTTAATGTTCACAGTAGGCAAACGTAAACACCAATTTTTAAAGAAGGAAGTAAAGTTGAATTTGGCCTTTCCTTCCCTTAGAGTACAATTGATAAAATAATGGGAGTTTGTTGGTGTCAATAGTACAGTGCCTCAAGAGTTACTTTGCCGGATGCTGAGAATGTTGCTTCTCAAATCTCATTTCAGACCTGTACTGCTCTCCACCCTTTTGTAATTTCCAAATACAAATCCCATAAATCCTTGGTTCTAGTTCCAATGTGTTATACAATATTATTACTGCCAATGCATTTTCACTTCTGCTCTTTTTCATTTTGTTGTCAGCTTAATTTCAGTGATTCATACTGGAAGGCACAGTCACATTATTTATTGGGATTTCCACTGGGGTTGACCTCTTCATGGCTATGTTTCCAGCCCACATTTAGAAAGAGTACAGTCAACTGAGGACAATAATCCATCTCAACCTTTTCTTTCAATCGCCATTTCTGTGTGTGTTATTTGATGTATGTTAATTTGGTACGTTGTAAATGGTAAGGGAAATGTAAAAGAGGTGAGCATTTTACTGCATATAAATGCAGATTGCCCAACATAGAACCTTAAAAGACAGATATAATGTGACATAGTGTCTGTTCTGAACTTAATTACCACAAGCAAAACAAATAAACCTTTATATACATCAGGATATAAAATTCAGATAAAAAAAACGTTAAAAACCAGTGTTCTTCAAAAATCTCTGTGTCCATTTTTTCAAAAGCAGTGAAAAATTGATTGATATGAACAAATTAAGGCTGGCCCCAAAAACAGGTTGGGGAAAAAACAAGGATGGATGAACCCCTGATGGGTGTTATATAATGGGCATGCCAGTTATTAAGCATAAATAGTAGTTACCTGGATGTATCTCCAGTTCTGTGAGTACATGTGTAGCCCTCTAGCCAACTGTCAGAGAGAGGGGAGGGGGACAGAGGAGACGCAATATTGTTTAAATAGAGAGATAACGCTGCTTCCAATACAGATAAGATAAGATAGTCTTTATTGTCATTGTACAGTCACCTATACAATGAAATTGTGAGTGCTGCTACTAACAGTGCATTACAGATAAAAACACAGATAAAAGAGAAAAATAAGAATACAATATAACACTACATAACAGAACAGGTGCATGTAATAAATCGTTAAATAAAAAGGCATGATGAATAAGGCAGTTCATGTATTGCACATTAATGGCTCATATGGGTGTTAAATGTCCTGATGGCCCACGGAAAGAAGCTGTTTTTTAATCTGTTTATTCTGCTTTTAAGGCTTCTGTACCTTCTTCCAGAGGGCAACTGGCTGAGCAAGTGGTGTCTGGGATGGAGGTGGTCATGGATGATTTTTCTTTGCTCTGGAGAGGCATCAAGGGCTGGCAGAGGGCAGCCGATTGTCTTTTCAGCTGACCTTATCACTCATTATCAGAAGCCTGGTACCCTCTGCAGTTGAGATAAATAAAAGCCCCGGCCATGATTTGAGGAAATACGGTAGCTACTGCCACTTAGCGAACTAGTCAGAAATGCGAGTCGAAATGAGAGTCAGCTTAAACTGTTCAAAAAACTAGGTCCCTGATGTAAGTCGGCTTAACAGTTGAATATAGGCAACAGCTTTTGTTGGCTGCTATACAGCTGCATGGATATTTTCCTTGCTTATACATTTTGAAGTTATGCTGGCTTTTATGTTTGATTTTTCTCCATTTTCAACATTACCAGCCGTGTTTGATGTTTTCTTTGGTCAGCCAATAACAGCATGAATCTTGTTAAGAGAAAGCAGGCTTACAGTCTGATTTCTCAGTTTAGCTCCAGTATACTGTAAATCTATCCATGGAAAAGTATGTCAATTCTGCTTTTTGTCTTTTGTTAATTTATTGTACCTTTTAGACAGATAAAAAATGGCTTCAGAATTGGGAAAGGAAAAGAATGCCCCCCCACTTCACTCACACGTGGAGTCATTCCAGTGAAACCTGAGTAGGTAATTAAATATAATGAAGATCTATGCAGAACCAAATAGCCTGTGAGGGTTGGAGAGAGAGCCAGAAAGACCCAAAGAGAGAGAGAGAGGTGTAGGTTTAGGAATTGTCTTGTTAGACTTTGTGTGTGTGTGTGTGTGTGTGTGTGTGTGTGTGTGTGTGTGTGTGTGTGTGTGTGTGTGTGTGTGTGTGTGTGTGTGTGTGTGTGTGTGTGTGTGTGTGTGTGTGTGTGTGTGTGTGTGTGTGTGTGTGTGTGTGTGTGTCCACCTCACCTGCCTGCCTGTGGAAAAACCCAATAGTTTGGTATGGTTTCCTGGGAATACACTTCCTCTCTGTTCCATCTGTTCCACCACACGTCACCCAATCAATCCCTAACCTGATACTCATGCCGTTCTGCCAGCCAGCCAATCGTAGGAGCCATTGGCGGTCATGTGATACTCCAGAGACAGTTGGCAGCCCATTTGTAATGTACAGTTAACTGTATAATGGTATTTCTCCTCCTCTGGAAACCACTAGAGTTACTGTGTGTGTGTGTGTGTGTGCTTGTCTGTAATAATCAGTTCACTCTTGCATTCCTCAGAATAGCTCTTATTCTCTTTGACAGTTCACAGCATTGCATGTATGTGTGTGTATGTGTTTGTGCACAAATTATATCACATTGTATTTCTGTCTGCATACTATACATGCACCATAAATCAGAGTAGCCACCTATAGTTGTAATACAGTTGATACTTCATGTTAGTATATGCTGTAAGTAGGTGGAATGTGGCTTTGCAACCAGCTTTAGTCACCAGCTAATGGTACAAATGTTCTGTTCTTCTGAATTGCACTAAAAAAGCTCTCCTTTAGTGCAGATGCTTAAAGGGCATAAATCTGAGTCATGTAACTCGTCACTTGGACCACTGTTGATTGGCAAATTGGCTGTTGCACAGATTTTTTTTAAAACACTGTTTTCTCTAACCACAAGACCACTAGTTTCTCTTTCCTAATTTCTCTTTCTTTTCTCCCTGTTTCTTTCTGTTCAATTTGCACGTGTTGTTGGAGTTCCCGACCTATTTGCATAAACAGTGCCCAAATTTAACATCTGAGTCGTGTAAATTGTCACTTGGATCACTGTTGGTCAGCAAATTGGCTGTTGCACAGATTAAACAGAAACCATGTTCTCCCACCACGAAACCACTTGCTTCTCTTTCGTAATTTCTCTTTCTTTTCTTCCTCTTTATGTCTGTCCCACTTACACGTGTTGTTGATTCTCGACGTATTTGCATAAAATAGTGCTTTAGTCTTACATCTGAGACTTTTTAATCAAGGCTTGCGGAGTGCACTGAATCGTGACTCCACATGTTGCATGGCTGCCGTCATTGCATGTCATACCCATCTCTTTCCCCTTGCTACCTGTCTGCCTCTTCTCTGCCTACTATCTAATGAAGTCGTAAATGCCCCCACCCCCCAAAAAAAAAAAAAAAAAAAAAAGAAAAGATAGGGGGAAAAAAAGACTTGGGCCACATTGCCCTGTCGTAACTGTTGTTTCACCCACCATTTCCAAAGCAAACAAGGCTGTGATTACAGTGGAGGAGCCTGATCCGTTGTTAATGGTTTTCTAACGGCCTCAGTGACAGTTCTCAGGCTGCCACTGTGGATGGCTGTGGTGTTTAGTAAAAAGCAGAACCGCATGGCTAGTGTATAAGTGAAGAGAATGTTGGATAGAGAAGAAAGAAAGTAAGCAAGAGAGGGCGCTAAAATATGGGAAATGGGACATCGAGGTAGTGAAGAGGAGAATATAGAGGAATAGATAGTGACAAAAGACGAAAGGGCTTTGCCATATTTTCTGTCTTGACTGAGCTCATATTGAAGAGAACCATCAGGCAGGTAATTGTTCTATTTTCAAAATACCCTTAAGTGTACGGCACTTTTACACTGTGGAAAGTGCACAGATCAGGAGCATTTATTTTTTTGTTTGGGGGAGAGCTTCTTTCTTGTCTCTCTGTTGGTCATTCATAGAGTTGAAGAACAATTTTATTTTGATATTGTTCACTACAGACACCCATTCAACGTTAAACACAACCTTGAACATTAACCGTGCTTTTCAAGGGTGCTTTTCAGTCAGTTTGAATTCAGTTGGTTTCACAGAAGGCTATTCATTACATGATGTTTCCACATTTATGTAGTTTCTTTTTCAGTAAATGTCACTGTATTCCCTCAAGACCGCTTCAGGACTAACTCAACAACCGCACTTGAATGCCTCAGTCTTAAAAGTAGTCTGTGATCCTTAACAATGAAAAGGTTCACCTCACCACCAAAATTTCAAAGCCACTTCCACATTGATTTAATGGTTAAAAGGTTATTTATGTTTTCTACACTAATTGTCAAAAAGGTATCTATCTTCAATTATAATCAATTGACAAATGCACAAAATGCTGCTTTTTATCATATTTTTTTAATTATATGAACAATATTTTATGTGTGAATTTGTCTAAAATAACAGGGAAAGATATAAGGGATTTGGCCTTCAATGATTCATAACAATAGTCCAATTGTGGCCAGAAAGGGCAGTTTTGCAATTGTCTGTCCTAGCTGTGGTTTCAAAAGCCTTAAAAATCTGTTGCTACAGTAGTAGAAGCATATTGTCAGCATCAAACCATTCAGCTAGATAAACACTTATTTGTGTACATATTCAATACTGGCACTTCAGCTCAGAAGCCACTGGCTTGCTGAGCATATTGAGCACATTTGAGCTGAGTATCACCCAACTATCCTCAGACGTGAAAATGATTGTTTGGACAGGCATTGTAATGACTCTATTTTAGTGTGCATGTGTGAGGACATGGGGGAAATAGATTTTCTCGCACCAGTGGTATTTATGATGGGTGAGTAAAGAGGCAAGAGAGAGAGTTGAAAAGAGAGTGATGAATGAGAAGCAGTTTTAGTCATCACGCTCTATCTCCTGAGCCTCTTTGTGTGTTGCGGTCGGTTCATCCAGAGCCAAGTGGGGATGAGGAGGTGGTGTGTGTGCATGAATGCATGTGTGTTGGTCTTTGTAAGTGCTTCTGGTAATGTGCTTCTTTGTGTGTGTGTGTGTGTGTGTGTGCGCGCTTGTGTGGTATTGCTGACGGAGAACAGCTTAGAGAGGGCAAGCCAGACATGTAAAGGCTGCCAGAACCCTGCACACACACTCCAGCAGGAACCATCATTATTAATACTTTAGTGAGAGGCCATCCTGATGTGGGGCCAATTTAGACCCACCACTACACATAAATCTATCCCAGAAGTCTCTGCTTCTGTCTGGCCAGCTGGCAGGTAGTGTTGGAGGCGTTGGAATGGGGAGAGAAATTCATCAAGTTACTTCTCCTCATCTCCCATTTGCACTAGCCTGCAGAGAGAGTTTCCAATTTTCTCTTTATTTCTCTCTTACAGAAGTTGACACCCTTATTTAGAGCGCCACACAATTACTCAGCAGGAGTCCAGACTCTCGCTCAAGGACAGAATATACAGTTGTTGATAGCACAGATTCAAACTTCTAATCAGTGGAGGATTTCTTTAGGTAAACTTTAGGTAAATGCATCCATTGGTTGTTTGAGGAAATGTAATATAGATAGGGCTGTCAAGTGATAAAACAATTAATCATGATTAATCACAAATTAATTGCAATATTTTTTATCTATCAAGATTTACACTAAGATATTTTGCTAGTTTTGACATTTGTATCAACATGGGAGTGGACAAGATAGGGTTGCATTATGCAAATGAATGCATTTATTGCTGGAAATAACTTAGAGGGGACCTATTATGAACATTACCAGCTCTATATTTTTAGTTCAAAAACATCTTCATCTTGTACTGGCCCTTTTATGCAGTCTCTCAGTTCAGCCTCTGTCTCCTAACAGTCCGTTTGAGCTTCTGTCTCTTAAGGTGTCCCTCCCTATGAGCTCACTCTGTTCTGAGCCGGCTTTCTGGAGGCTTTCTGGAGGCCTGACAAGTGGCAATCATAACAGAGACTTGTAAAGTTACCGCCAATGCAAACCCAACATTTCCTGCTCTACTGCTTAAAATTAAAAGCTTTTAAATTACTTAATAATTGGAGAATTTTATAATTGAAATAAATACATTTACAGGAAATGACACATGTATCTCACATAATTAGCAGAGCTTTGTTAGCTGCACTAAAACGTGGTCGACAACATCTGGAGATATTTGAAGCTATTTGTTCTATTTCTTTGTTGTTTGATGTTTTAGGATCTGCGGATAACCAGCACACCTCCAACAGGTAAACAATTTATTGTGCTTTGCTGTGCTCTGCAGTGGAAAAACACTCACAGCGTGACTACCTTCTAAACTATCAGAAAATACCAAAATGTTAGAGGAGCAGTGAACTTACGCACTGTGTGTGGAGCAAATGACCATATAACAGAATCCGTCATGAGTCGACATCAGATTGGGCAGAAAGTAGAAAAACGCATTGGAAAGGGAGTGTAATTACTTTTGCTCTTCAGTCATCATACAGGTTGTGTATCTTTGATGGTAGTTCTCTCAAAGGAAATTCAGATATCACTTGTTGGATGCAATCCAAATTATTACACGCAGACCCTTGTCCTCCATAATGTTAACTGGCCTGCAAGCTCTTATCACCCATTTAGCTATTGCTGTTGAAAACATTGTTTGTAGGGTTTGTCCATCCTCACACGCTATCAAGCGTGGTTTGCTGCAAGCGGGATGGTTCACAGCTAACGAGATTTCCCACATTAGCATAAGCTGTGTGCTTCGCTAACAAGATGTACTTCATTGTTAACTCAGTTCACATCAACAGTAACTACAAATAACTTTGGGCTTGTCAAAACGCTGATCTAGCAGTGCTTTGAAGCTGAACTTACCATTCATAATACCTTTCTTTTATCCCCTGCTAGTTGCCATCTGACTTAATGCTAGAGGGCTAAACTACAGGTGAGGCAAGGGGTCATCATAACAGAAACTTATTCTTCTGGTTTCAGGGTGATTATCATCAAGCTTAGCGCTGCTTTACCACCTTCTGCTTACATAAAATCTTAAATCCCCATAACAAAACCTGCGCTAATGGCTCAAAAAAATCAGTGGCATTAAAATGGAATTGTGTTAACGTGTAAACTTTGACAGCCCTAATTATAGGCTTTTCTTGACTTCTCAGACTTTTTGTGACACACACACAGCACTATCACGAACACACTCATAGAGCGGAATTTTCAAAAATCAAAGTGCTTTAAACTAAACATAAAAGGCATTAAGTCAAAGAAGCACACGACATTATGAAAAGACTAATTTAAAAGGAATTAAAAACTGTTAAAAATAAGCTAAAAGAAAACAAGACAAAGAATGAAAATTATAGTGCAGCTTGTGCAGTGCAAGCTCACTGAAGATAAACGCATGGACATGTTTTTCTAAATTCTGAGATTTAAATCCTTTAATTCTTGATATATTCTTAAGGTGATAGTAGTCGGCTGATTTTTAAGTGCTTCAAACAGGCTGACATGTTTCATGAGCAAACATGCTCACAGTCAGTGGCCCCATGTAATTATCATGAAACTGGCAGCAATGTTGGGTGGGGGTGGGGGTGGGGGTGGGGGTGAGGGGCAAAACTACACAAAAACATCACAGCATGTAATGGTTTGCACAATGCTTTGAAAAAAAAAAAATTGTTGGAATAAAAATAATTGCCTTTATAAGAGCAACAGAGTGTGAGTAACTAAGTGATTCTAATTTGTGGCAGCGGTTTTTGCATTTATTAGACTTGGCAGGTACAGTTGATTAATAGATTACCTGGAGGTTGAAACGCTGTTTTTACGTTGTTTTTTTTTCTGATCTGAAGGAGCATAGTCAGAGTACATTTCAGAGCATTGTTTTTGATTATGTTAAAACCATCATGTGGATAATTATCAGTGTCCCACACATACCTAAAGTAAGTATTTAGGCACAGGCCATCTATAACATGGTTGCATGTTATAGAGTGGCTTGGTTAAAAGAATGACGTCAATCATTAAAAAAAATACAATATGTCGCCCACAGTTTATACCACAAGAAATAATTTACTCTAAATGTAAAAATAAAAAAAATAAAAAAAAGGTGCCAACAAATTCATTTAACAACTGTTGAGATGGACAGTTATGAATTCTATAAGTATACATATCCACTGTGTGTGTGTGTGTGTGTGTGTGTGTGTGTGTGTGTGTGTGTGTGTGTGTGTGTGTGTGTGTGTGTGTGTGTGTGTGTGTGTGTGTGTGTGTGTGTGTGTGTGTGTGTGTGTGTGTGTGTGTGTGTGTGTGTGTGTGTGTAAGTGCGTGAGTGAGTGTGTGCGTGAGGCCCTGGCTCACTGCCTTCCTGTTGTAGTTACAGGAACTCAGTATCCTGGAATGAGGCAATGTGTTTCTCTACCTTAGAACTTGCCAGGAGAAAAACAACATCATCACTCACACACACACGCTCACACACACACACACACACACACACACACACACACACACACACACACACACACACACACACACACACACACACACACACACACATTCATACAATTGTATAGACTCTATAATTCTCGAACTAATTATGATGGTAGTGGAGTAAAAGTGAGCTCAAACTTGGCTTGTGTGAGTCATGATGGATAGTGTGCTCAGTATTCTGGAGTAGAGTTCATAATATTTACTCAGATACCGCAGGAAATGAATGGCTTGAAGTACGGTCGTTTCAATTTACACATTTTTCAGACCTCATTTTTTGGCACTTTCATTTAAATGGCTGAGAACTTTATCCCTGTCTCCCTTTGTTTAATTTACTCGTTGCTCATTCTGTGTCCCTCTGGCCTCCTCTTTTTCCTTTTTACCAAAGTACCAAGCCTCACTGATTGGCTCAAAGAAAGTGACACGCACCCACACATTCAGCGTCTCACCTCATCTTACCCTACAATAACAGTCCTTCACACACTCATCCATACATACACTCCTTATTCCCCTTCCACCTTCTCTCTCCCCTTCTCTCACACACATACACGCATATGAACAACAAAAAATCAGTACTGTACCTTTTCAGATATACAGATAGCTTGATAACGGTAAATGCCCATATAAAGGTAATTGTCTGACTAAAGGGTTTACATGGTAGCCTAACAAAGCTGGTTTAGATCACACACACTTTTTTTTTGTACTACATTTTAAAGCATGTCTGGCAGCAGCGTGGAAGTTATATAGACGCTGGACCACAACATTTTAGGTCTTCCAAAGCTAAAAAGAATAATGACTACATGTACTCTGTGAACTATTTGTACTTTTTATTCAGAAACTACTAAACTAAAGTAAACATTAACAGCTTTTCCAGGCAGTGTCTTTAAATTTAAAAAATATATAATATAAATATTCTACAGCCAATATCCAAAAGCTAACGAGCAGTAGCTAAGATCTTAATCATCACAAAATGAAAGAAGGAAAATGCCAATCTTCTCTCTCTTTTTTCCTGTTGGTTTTATTTGTCACTTTGATGTTACAGCCACAGAATCAAAACACAGAAGGAGTGACAACCATGCCATTGCTGTTTACAAAGCTAAACATTTCCTTCATAAAGGTACAATAACTGGGTTAGGGTTAGGTTAACATGAGAGTTGGATGTTACAGTGCTACCTTACTCTGTTTACAATCAGGTTGTCAGAGTAAATGTAGATGGATATACAGTATTGTGATGTATTTCCCACTGAAACAAACAATATTTGAGCAGTGTGCATTTAGAAGAGGGATTTAAATGTGATCCTTTTTATTTGATTGGACAGCTAAAAAGTGGGCAAAGCTTAAGGCTGATTTATATTGTTTTGCACAACAGTAATTAAAAAGTCTTCCAACATTTTCAATTCTTGCTTCCACAAAACGTTTCAGTCGTCTCCATGGTAACCTGATGCTATCCTCCAGCTGGTTTGTTTAGTTACATTTGCATTTTATCATCCTGACCAGGACTAATTAAACAAGGACTTTACAAGTTATCTAAGGCTACAGGCCAATATATCAATAAGGAAGTTCAGTGAAAACTACAATCTCCATGGTGACATCAGTAATACTAACCAATCACATCATGACAGCATCTTATCAAAAGTGTCGAGGACCTACCTGAATTTAGTGAGATTTGGAGCTACAGCGGACTGTTGGCTCCAAACACACCTGTTGTTAGATCAGGAGGAGGACGAGAGAGAGATGAATTAATTAAACCCCAGCCACGTTGTTCAGACATCTCTCCCCATCTTTCTCCATATTGCCTGTAAGCTACTACCACCCACAAAACATTGAAGTATGGTTTTATATGACCGTTGTGGTTAGATTACATGTCCAAAGTCACATTGATTGGATGAACTTTTGTAAATGCCGCTGACTGCAGGATCAGTCATCAAACATTTGAAACAATTTTATAGGAAGAAAAAAAGACTGATTTTGATGTAAAAAACACTCTGTTACTGAGTCTTTGACATACATTTGGCATCTAACAAGAGATGAATGAACAATTAACAGAGGGACACAGGGTTAAACCTGGGAAAATGTATTTTTCTTTCATTTGGCCTTTAATGACAGGTGGAGTACGACTGGTGCTGTAGCCCCCTGAGGCTGTGAGATTTTACACTGCCTTTCTCTGCTTAGCTTTTTCACCTGGGAAAGGAAGCTTCACTGTAATAGAAACCCCACTACCTCAGGCTCTGTACACACACACACACACACACATATAAAGACGCATACAAGCTCTAGCACTCTGAACTTTGTTCTTGGTTAAGGTGGGGGGATGTGTCATTTTGGGTTTATTTTTGTGTTGCAGTATTTCTGTCTTTGTGTGTGTATGTGTGTGATTTTGTGTTACACTATGTGTTTTATTCACATGATCATGTGTCTATATGTTCTCCATATTACACTAATCATGTGTGTCTCTTTATGTGTGATTGTGGTTGAGTCACGATGTGTCCACTGTGTGTGTATTGACATTATTCTAAATTTGTGCATGTTAAATTATCTACACGTGTCACTTTGTGAAACTTTGCATTTGTGTGCAAGCGTTGTCAGGTGGCAGAGCGAGCCTTAAGGTGCAGTCACGAGATGAACGAGGGGGTTGGGATGGAAACTTGAGATGTCCAGACCTCACCTGGAGGCGGAGCTGGCTGCCTCAAGGCCATGAGCTGTCACTCACCATAGGAGTAAGCGTGTTGTTCCCAGGACCTTTAGCTCAGGTGAGACAGAGAAGACGAGTGCAAGAGGGAAATAGTAAGAGAAACAGAGTAATGTTTTCTCACACATACCATACTGATACCTGATATTATATCCGGTATCATGTTTATATACATGTCACATTTTCACATTCCTCTGCAGGTTACTGTCTATATGCTCATCCGCTGTGTACTTTAATTAATCTCTGACATTTTTCTCCTTTATGGACAGATTTTTTTCTTTTTTTTCTTTGAAAGACATATTTGTTTAAGCCATGGTGGGAGCTAGTACACAAACAATCACAAGCAGTGGATATGACCCAGACATTGGCATGTAACTCTTCAAGAAATACATAAATCTATAAACATTTACAGTATCATGTTTAAATTTATTAGCTCTCTGCTGTCGATAAAAATGTGCACAATGTAGCGGAAAAATATGCATTTGTGCACAAATTCTGGTAGGTCAAATAATGTAATGCGTCAGTGAGGAAGTTCAGGTGTACTGGTGCATGTAAGGTTTATTCTCTAGTGTCTCTTTGTGTGTCGTTGTAAATGGGGATTCCCAGGACTCTGTTGACAGTATAATTTTTCCTGCTCATGTGGGAGGTGATCCCAACAGGGTTTCTGATCAAATTACTCTAGCTTGTGCTGTTTCTGTTATGCTTTTGCATGTACAGTACTGTTCATGCATTCATGCATTGTTGCGAATTGCATCAGCATGTACTTTTATTAACCAGCAATGTGCCTTTTGTGCCACACCTAATATTTTGGAAACAGACACAAAAACACTCTCTGAGGAATAGCATGAAATCATGTGAGTGAGTGTATTTCACTGGTCATCGCTTTACAAATTCAGGCTCTGATTACGATGGCCCTCTGCCTCATGCTCACTGTCGTCACAGCAGCGAAACCTGACCGTCATGCGCTGGGTGTTTGTTTCACATGTTTATTTTCACAGGAGAGTCACGTCCTCCCCTCCATCCTTCCACCTCCTTCCGTCTTTTATTGTCTGCAGCATAGATCTGCAGAGATGAGTGGAGTCAGCTGGGGATCAAGATATAAAGAATACATGAGTGTACATGTGAGCGTGCGTATACGGTAGTTGAGTTATTTTGTGGTACAGATATCTACAGTATGTTTATATGCTATACTGTGAAAATGTGTTTTATATTCAGTCATTGTGGAATGATAGAACATTTTGATGATGTTTATAATAGGGGACAGTGATTTTTTTAGTAATTTTCAGTGAATGTCCTTTAATATAATTTAATATAATTTTTAGTAGTTTGAAAGATTTTTGTTAGTTTCTAAATATAATATGTCACCTTTGCAAAATGGAGAGATTAATAGGAAAGAAACTGAGACAGAGAGAATAACACATCACATGAAGGATACATTACACAATATGTGATGTATTATAGCCGGCTGAACCAGATTGCTATTCAATTTTCTTATCTGTCATGGATCCATGGTAGATGGTTTCATTCACCAGTGCGCACACAAATCTGCCACACCTCTATGGCCAGACGTGTTTCACTAGTCCCATTTCCACTAAGGAAGTTCTGGGTCAAATTTAGGAGGCGGGAACTTTACAGGAACATCCACTCACTTTACCTCTCAGCCGTTGTCTCCATTTGATAGGACCCACTGTACTCTGGAAGAGACGTAATCATTCTGCAACAGTTTCGATCGTCACATAATCATTGTATGACAGTTTTGATCGTGACGTCACTGAGGCGACAGGAGTATACCCAATCAGCACTGCGTCAATCTCAAGCCCCCCCCAGGAATTTTTGGGGTGGCAAATGGAATACATACCCTGAGGCAGGGACTCGTTGAACCCCTGTAAAAGTTTCGGGCGATTGTCCTTCAGGAGCGGTTCCTGCTATGGAGACGCGCCAATGGTCACAGCCCCATGAAAACGGCCAAAGTATGTGCTTCGAGTGGCCAGTGAGCAGCTCCACTGCTGCCTTATTTTCAGTGTTTTCCATAGTTGGGATTAGGAACCTCCAAGGGGTCACAAGATAGAGAGAACTGAAAAGAAGAAAATAAATATATATTTAGTTAGTTATAAGCAACCTGCTTCATATGCTTCACAAGCCAAATAGGTGAGGAACTGCTGCATAAGTACATCTCAACAGTATTTTAACTATTTCAATGTCCAGTTTTTCCCACTAATGATTAATATTTTAAAAATAAATGTTTAGATATTATTGGTTGAAAGTCACTTGTCTTTACTGTTCGACAAAATATGTGTTCTGATAGATGTGGGAAAAAGCTGCTTTATCTTCTGTGTTTTGAGTGAGTACAGTTTGAGCCTGAGCAGACCAACTGGGAATTAAACCTGTAACCCTGACTGTATCAGTGACATTCTTAACATATTGATGTGTGAAGGACCATGTTAATGTGCACATATGTGGCTACTGAGAGGACAGGAATGACTGTATGTGTATGTCTGTCTGTGCGCATGCTTGTAGGTGTGAGTACAGAGATGACAGCTGACTGCTCAATATAATGAATGAAGTGCTGAATGTATTTCTCTCCAGGGTCTCACTAATGGGGGCACTGTGGGGAAATATAGTCTAAACACACACTATCTCCCTCATGTGTGTACAAATAAGTACCCACACATATCCCTCTTATATAGGCCTGTCTCCCCTCCTCTCCTCCAACAGACATTCCTCTTCTCCCCAGCGAGGGAATCATTTGTCGGGCTGCTCTGTCTACTCGCTCCCCAGGCTGTCGCTTGGCCCCCCGCTCACTTAGCACCTCCCCGCTTCAGGCCCTTCACTCCATGCCAACATATGGCCTGGTTCTGGGAGGCCTAGAAATTAGACTCTTTTACCCCCAAACAGAAGGCCTTTGATGGGGATGGGCCAGGGGAATGAAGCCCTGACCAGAGTAAGAGACCCAGCCCTTCTCAGTTTTCATGGGGGGACTTCCACAAACCTCAAGGGACACAGGGAAGATACGGAAAATAAGTTCATGTTTTGTCCAAATATGTGACCTTGCACCCTCTCTCTTAAGATTAATACATGGGCCACTTTCTTTTTTTTTTAAGAGATCAAGGAAATGTTGGCAGAAAAGGATAGGAATAGAATGAGGAATGTAAAATGTGGTTTCTAGACATATTTATGTACACCCAGAGGTGCTTTTTTTATTCCTTACCGGCAGCCTCCCACTGCAAATCTCATTTTCTTTCCTGCTCCCACTCTCGATTCATTTAAGACTAAAAATCTCTCATTTTTGACACTTACAGAATATAGAGGGCATTGTTTGCTTTGTTGAAGTAAGTTTGTGAGTGGGTGTGTGTATGTGTGTGTGTCAGCCTTCCTGTAAAGTTGTTGAGACATGACAGTCCTGGCAGATCCTCCTGTTCTTGTTGGATGAACTCTATCTGACTCTCTGTGGAGTATGTCACTACTCAAGTAACACACATACACACATACTCATGCACGCACGCACACACGCACGCATTGAGTCCTACCTGGCTAAGAAACAGGTAATAACTAGGAAATAGATCCTCTGTGATTACAGAAAACCACACAAGGAAGTTAGACAGTGTATATAGTCTGCTTGTTAGAGAGAGCGTCTGTGTTTACGACTAAATATGAAAATGAGAGAAGTACTGTTGGCCACTGAAATTGACAGATGTAGTTACACCAGTTCGTCAATCTAATTAACATGAGTTGCACAATTGTTGCAGGTAGTATGTTATATAAAGTGACAAAGGAAGGTTGTGTGTGTGTAAGAATGTAATATGAAACTTGAAACACACCCAGAAGCACCTACAGATTGCACATACAATACATACACAGTTGTCAGTCTAATGGGTGCAATTAAATGCATATGCTCCCAAGTGTGAGAATGTCTTTGTGCTGTGCAGGTATGTGTGTGAGTGTGTTTGTGATGAGGATGTACATATTTATATGCTTGAATAATAAAGGTGGTGATTTTCTATATTTTTCTTATTGTCAATACATCTCATGTGCAGAGCCAAACCAACAATGAACTCATCCTACTTACAGGTAATTTGTGTATGTATCCAAAGCCTGGTACATCTTATTTGTCTGTGCTGTAGACCTCTGTCGAACTTGTTTAAAAACTATTAAAAACATGTCAATGAGCCACACTGCTTCACTGGGTGACTTGTTCCTTCCTTTGCCCTGAAGGCAATGGATACCATAATTTGTTTAGAAATGGCTCCACAGACTAAAATAGCAATAACATTCTCAAAATCCCACAACATGACTGATGTCTATTACAAACCAACCAACAGGAATATGAAAAAAGTGTCTGCAGAATACACTTGTGAGCTAGCACCATGCTGCTTCTAAAAACATATTTACAGTATCTGAAACTCACTTTGCAAGATTTGAATTTCATATTGCCCTCTTTCCCCTGGTTGTGACCTGGTTCACACTATCCTTGTCCTCTTCTGAGGTTTTGTGACGCATAGAAGTGCCAGTGCTATGGTCAAAGCTTCATCATTCTTAAAGTACCATTGCAAAAAATTAGACAAGTGTTGTTGACGACATGCCTCTCCTTTCAGCAATTAATAAACCTCAATATTATCCATCTGGAAAAGATTTCAACCAAGATTTTATTGGACCCATCTCACCCAACAAGACAATTAGTCAACTTGATAGATTGTTGTTGCCACACAGTCTATAGGTGCTTTAAGAGCGGAGTTGAGCTTATGGGTCAACATTTGTAAGTTAAATTTATCTCTTTCCCATTTTTCCACCATGTGCTCAGCTGTTCACACATCTAATCTCTGCTGGCTTAAACCACTTCATCATGTTAAGTCAACTTTAACACACACACACACAGTTCACTCAGTAATGGTGAGCGCTATGCGTTGATCAACAGCACACACTAGCACATACACACACAACCATTCACAGAAACAGAAAGATTGACCTGCCCTGCAGTGTTAGAGAGTCACTTATTATTAAAGAGCATTTTCCACATTCCAGACTTGTCACCCAAAACCTGCTGTTTACCATTTAGTGCTGTGGGAGCTGTCCATCCAACTACTCAGCGTTTGTGTGTGTATATGTATGTGTGTGTGTGAGTGTGTGTTAACTATCGATAGGCCCATCTAATCTCACTCTAAAGGCTTTGAGTGAACATGTCAAGACCTTAGTCAGTTGTGTATATGTGTATGTGTTTGTGTTAGGAAGATTAGGCACATAGTGACAGGTTGTCATGTTATCCAGGTGCTTCTGCTAAGCTTAGTGTTGACATTATCAGCAGGAGAAACATGGTAGGTGTTGAGAAAAAATTGAAATACGGAATAAGAAAAAAATGCGGCATCGTAGTGTTGTTTTTTGACAGAGTATTCCAGCTTGCATATAGTGACATCCAGTCATTCATTCAAACCTTTATTTATGCAGTTTAGTTACTACTTGATTATGGTGGGATGACTCACCATCAAATAAGCAATGAAATTTGATTCTGTGTAAACTGCTGCAAAGGACGCTTCTTCAGATTATTATGAGATTGGCGGTGAGTCTTTGATGTCTGCTCCTACTTATTTGTGGTACTATAGTTTGCACTTGTTAATATGGGGAGTAGACAAGTTACCTCAAGTTGAACCAGAAAATAGCTCTGCAGCACAACAGACCATATACAGGAAGTGAATAATGAAACAATAGGTCCATTCATACAATTTGTGAATTTGACTTGCTCAATGAAAGGCAGGCAGACAGAAACACAGACGGTTAAATTAAGCTGAAGATGACAGAGAAAGTGACAGACAAAGGGATACAAAGCGGAATTTGTGTCACCAAGGGAAAAAAATATAAGGTTTCAGAGTCAAATTCACGTCCCTGCCGTGGCATTGTGTTTGGGTTAGGGTTAGTTCATAACCTTTGAACCTGGCCTTAAGGAAGTATATCGCACCTGTTCCAGAGCAAGAGAAGCAGAGCGGGGGCAGGGGAAGAGAGAAGCCCTAAATCTCCTGACATTTGTGACCCAAAATGTGCTCACCTTCACTCTCCTAATTGTCACCTGCAGTCCCAACCTACTCCATTTGTCTGCCTATACCTGTTAGTATCTGTCTGCCTGCCGGCTTGAGTCGCTTACCTCAAACAAATCAGCACGCATGCCTTTAACCCTACTGCAAACCTGTTACACTAACAGAGAGAATGAAAGGCAAGAATGACACATAACGACAGACATCTGTCCACAATTTAGTGTCATGTTGCAAAGTCACTAATCATGTTGCACCTTTATGTGTTGGCTATAAATCAATCATATATTTATTGTTTTTATTTATTGAAGTCAAAGGGGCAAATAAAAAGTATGTGGGAAAGGAGTCAGTCCTTTGTTTAAAACATTTTTAAACCCAGAATGCTCAATTGAAATGTGTCCACGTGCTGTCCTGATGTCCTATAAAGTTACTGCATTGTAATGTTTTCATAATTTTTGTTTTCATATTTCTTTTACTGTATTGTGTAATGTGGTGTCTGAACACCACTGTCCTATATTCCAGAGTAGATGTGTGCCAGTACTTCAGAAAAGTGGCAGTTTAAACCCATTTTCTCCCTCGATCTTCACATCCTGCTGTTGCACCTCGTGTACTTATATGGCTGGTGTGTGTTACACTTAATACAGTTATTTCTCTGCATGTTTATTCATAGTGCAAAATGTATAGTGTCCCAACACTTGATACTTGTGCACTTTTTATGTGCAACTGATTTTCACACCCTCATGGCTGTGTCTTTGTCTTAGCAGTCACAGGTGGCAAAAGGTCATAGTGTTAGCTAAGAGGTGACGGAGAGGTGAAAGACAGCAAAAGGGTGAGAAACTGAGGCCCACAGTGGAAGTTGATGTTCCTATACCCCAGGGCATTCAGTGTGTGTGTGCGTGTGTGTGTGTGTGTTGTGTTATGTGTGTGTGTGTGTGTGTGTGTGTGTGTGTGTGTGTGTGTGTGTGTGTGTGTGTGTGTGTGTGTGTGTGTGTGTGTGTGTGTGTGTGTGTGTGTGTGTGTGTGTGTGTGTGTGTGTGTGCAGGCATGCCCAGAGCAGAGTATTAGTAACAGGATATGGCTGCAGTAGAAAGCTGGAAACTTGTACCTCCTTATCTAGAGGGCAAGTGAAGTCTGTGTGTGTCGTTTTTCTCATACATACCTGATCACGATGATAAGATCCACCCTGCGTACCTGTGTGTGTGTGTGTATAAGAAGTGTCCGCTTTCTGTAAAGTCCCCCCTGATAGAGCTCATAGCTCACAGGCAGGGCGAGACAAGGATTGAACTCTTATTTTGGCACACTTCACCAAAAGCATCACACAGTGGACAAAGAAGAACACTGGACCACAAATCAAAAGGTTAATTCAAATATCATAATCAGTTTAAGCTATAAAATTCTGTCACAAGATGGGAAATTATTAGAAGTTGCTTTAAGGAATGTGGAATAATAAAAAGGAACAGTGCCATTGCAAAATGTCCAGACATTAAACAATAGTGTGTGATCAATAATTTCTCTATAATTTGAATTATATGACTAATATTAAGTGATTGTATTTTAGAGCTGCAACTATTCTTCGATTAATCAATAATTCAGTCGTCAGAAAATTAATTGGCAATTAATTTTAATCTGTTAATTTACAGAGGAAAAAAAATGCCCTCCTCAAATGTAAATATTTTGAGACAAAACAAGCCATTCTAGGTTGCATTTAGGACACAGTTATCAACATTTTTCACCATTTTCTGGCATTTGATAGACCAAAAAAGTCATTAAAATCTTTAGATGACATCTACTCCTTTGCCCTCATTGAAAAATCCACAATCTATGAATATGCAAATATGTTTATTTCCAATGTCTCTTACTACTAGCATTGCAAAACTTTCCCCCTTCAGCAGATGAATGTGTCAAACTCTGCATATACATCATCTGCACAGAAACATCCTGGTGAAGGAACAATTAGCAAATCACATTTTTGGATGCAGAGGGGCATTACTATAGCTTTATGGGGCATATTTGCCTTTATCTGAAAGTAGTGACAGAGAGACAGACAGAAAACACAGGGAGTGAAGTTTAACAAAGTTTCCCAGGCAGAGTTGAGATGACATGGTTTGAACCTTAAACCACAAGTTCGTGGGGAAACCCAAAAACTTCCAGTAACATAAGTGAAGTCACGACCAAAGCAGTGGGACAACATTTTAATATAATTTGAAATGTTTAGTGTGGTGTACAAACAGGTCAGTGTAAGTGATTGTGTAATGTATGTGTGTGCATGTCTAAACTAGGTATGTGTGTTTCTGAACATTTTGTGTGGGTGCTTTACCATGGATCTGGAATGTCTGTTTTCTGATTTCAGGTTTTACACTATCAACATATCTGCATGAGCTACAATTTAAGTCAGTTTTCTTATCAGAGAACTGTGATTGATATCAAAGACCGTGCTCGTTGCCTTCCTCCTCCAACCTCCCTTGATCAAAACCCTCCACCCCTCCAGTTAACCCATCTTCCCCTTCCTGCCACCATCACTTCCCCTTTTCTCCCCAGTGTTTTTAGGGAGTCTTAGGTTCTTCCAGATTTTTTTTGTTTTTTTTGTCTTCCTGAAAAGGTAAGATGATCCATCCTCTTTTTTTCCTCCGAACAATGCTGGAGGACAGTTGGAGCTGGCGCAGGACTAAAGAAGGGAGAAGGACAGAGAAAGAGTCATAGATAAATATGAGGGAATGTAGGGGGGAAATGTTAAAGCCAATCATGGTGTGACTCGTCATGGCTCAGGCCAGACCACCTAGACTGTAGATAATATATATAAGCTACACTCTGAGCCAGCCAACTTTTCTCCATTTGATTTCTGCTGTCTTGCTTCATTTTTGGGCTCTCGTGTTCTCTGTCCTCACCTACTTCTGGGCATTTTTTATTTATTCAATCGTCAATTTCTTTTTCCATCATTTTTTTCCTCTTGTTCTGCTTTCTTCTTGATTTTAATCTGCTTTCACTTATTTCCTTGTGCACGTAATCACTCTGATCGGTTCGCCTTTATTTCCTTTCCCACTTGTTCTTTTTTATTTGCCTGTTACTTCTTTGTTCACTTATCCCCTGCTAACTGCTGTCTTCCTGTTCCCTATTTAAGGTTTTCCCTTTTCTCCAAAATGTTCTTGCTAATAAATGTTATCACAGCTGGGCTATGATTTCATATAATGCCTCCATATATAATGCACATATGACTTGGCTTTACTATATAGTTTCACATAACTAGCTTTTTCCATGTACTCAAAACATGTTAATAACCTGGACACTGGATATGAAATCTTTATAGATAGGAATCTTCTATTTTTATAGATTAATTGAATTGAAAAAATCATCTTAGGCAATTACCTGTTTGCAAAGCGCCTGCACTGTATGTATCAAAGTGTGTGTGGGCTTGTAAAAATAGTAATAATCTTTATATAAAGAGTTTGTAGGGTGGTGTTTTTTTTTGTTTTTACACGACCAAAAACACTTGCAAAATTGTTAGGAATGGACCAAACAGTATGTGTGTCAGCTTAAATATACAGTAAAATGCTAATTTTGGCATGTCTGGCTCACTGAGTACCTATAGTAGTAATCTAGCGTTACTTCCAAAGGAGCATATCCAAATCATTACAGAGGTGTTCAACTCCTTTTTGAGTCTTTCCTCATTTATATCACTACTTACATGAACGGTCAGTGTATGGATATCTATTGTGTGTCCCTTGATAAAGCTCAGTATACTTCATAGCTATTGCCCAGCTTTAGTGTAGATATCCAGATGCTGTTCAGCAGCCATGATTTAATCTCAGTCACTCTTTGCGGTGTCACAAGAGCTCTTTTCAAACTCTCAGTCACCATCAGACATACAGCATTTTATAGAGGGCTAAACTCTAATCCCTTTTATGAGTTAGAAATGCATTGTAGTCTCTTTCATGTGGGAAGGGCAGAGAATGACAAGGAAGACAAGGGCCTTAAGGTAGACAGAGGATGTGAGTCACCACGGACAGAAAGAGAGAGAGAGACAGAGACGATGTATTTCTGTGGAAATCATTTGGCTCCTCTGTACTTAGTCTTTTGTCTAAAAGACAGGACTGACTACCTGGTCTGTGTGAGTAACACTTTGTCTGCAGCCAGTACAATTTTCTGTCCTTCAACTTATTATACTCACTCATTCTCATGATAATTAAACTTACTGTTAAGTTTTGCTTGTGTTTAAGGTAGAGGTGGGAATCTTTGGGAATCTCTGGTTTCAGTTTGATTTTGATTCTTGGTGTCACGATACGATTCAGAATTGACTCTTGATTCAATAAAAAGAAAGGGGTACACTATATTTACTGTAGACTTCAATGCATTGTACCAAACCATTGACTCCAGTTCTTTGTCCACTGAACTGCAATATGAGACATAGCTGGCCTTTCTCTGAAAAATAGAAAAAAGCAGAGAAAAGTGTGTGGGAGTATGCAGCTTTTTTAATTCCAGTTATTTATTTAAATGGACTATGTTAATTTGGAATCCTGTATTAAAGTATTGAAACTGTAATTTACTAACATCACTTGTTAAATGTTTGTGCCAAGGGTTTTTAAACAAAGCAGATTATGGGGCAAGTTATTTTCTTCCAGTTTTATAGTTTTATAAGGTGGTGCAGTGTGTGTTGGTCTTGTTTGTTAGTGCTGGAGTTGGGTGCTCCTCTCTGCCTACATTAGAGTGTGGGTGATGGTGTGTGAAGTATTCATAAAATAATTTATCTATGTCTTGCTAGGCTAATTATTACAGTCAGTTATTGAAGCCAAAATGCACCCAGTGTATACAGTATGTGCACCATCCAGCTTTACTGAGCCCTTGCCTTTTAAGATTATTCATTAATTTTTGGCATTTCTGTATCAATTCTGAATCATAAAGTAATCATGATTTTTATGTGAATCAATTTTGCCTTTGTGTGTGTGTGTATGGGTGTTCACACACATGTATATTTGTCAAGGTCAGTTCTAGCCAGATGTGGAAAACCTCCATCCTTCCCACACTGAAATGTAATCTGGTCGGGTTGAGAAAAACATACTACTGGTACACAACCCTATTTTTCCTTTTCATTCACACCTTTCTCTTTCTGTGTCTGACTTTCTTTCTTACTTTCAAACAGTCACACTTTTCTTCTCTCTGTCTTCAGGTTAACATGCCTCCCTGCCTTTATAGTCATTTAATCATCACAATTCCTTCTTTATTCCCTCCCTTTTTCTCTCCCTCTCCCTCAACCTCTCTCTGTGTCTTTCCCCTGCTACCTGATATGGGTGTCAGGTCATCGACGGTTGCGTCGGACAGAGTCATGAGTCATGCTTCTATTCTGAAGGCTTGACTTATAAACCGTCTGCCATATTGGGTTACCGAACAAACAAACTTTGGCCAAGCAGAAAATCCATTAGCTGTATCGATAAACACAGACATACACATGAATGCATGCACACACACGCACACACATATGCAATGAAATGCAGACAGAGACAGACACGTTTGTACGCACATACACACAAATTTGCACAAAGCGAGCAAAAGAGACTTAACAGGCATGTAAAAAAAGACAAACATTTAAAAACTAAAACAAGCAAGCACAGACATTAACATGATTCCATTAGTTCTGTCAATAAACATGGATTAGGATGCAAAGAAGTAACTCTTTCTTGAATAACGGAGTAGGGATACACTTGAACACACACACACACACACACACACACACACATACACACACACGTCTATTCTTAACAATGAATGAAGTAAGCATGATAGTGTTTGACAATTATGAAAGAGAGTGGGAGAGAAAAATAGCATCAAACATGAGTGGTTAGGAGAGAGAGAGCCTGAGGACAAATGGTGTGGTTATGATGTAGGGTTTGCCTTTGCAGCACCGCGAAGAAATTACGAATCATACCAACTGTTTTCTTTTTTCCTCCTCCACTCCATTCCTCCCTCCAGAGCTCAGAAATTCCTGCCTGGAAACAGTGAGCTTGAACATCAAAAGGAAATGACGGCTGAATATGAGAACTTTTACATAAATTCCACTCTTAATGCACAGGTCTGCATGCTGGCTGGCCACACACACACACACAGACACACACACACACACACACACACACACACACACACACACACTCACACATGCGAATGCACAGACATACTGTACACACACATGTTTCCATGTGGTTAACACAGTGGTGGCAGTTTGCTATGAAGGTTTTTCCTCAATTACCAGCACTGTAAGGAGCCTTTCAGAGTGTGTTAACCCATCAGTGAGGTTAGTGAGAGTGGATATGTTCCCAGCACACTCCAGTTGATGAGCTGGGAAGTTTTTGTGCAATTTTACAGCTGTAAAGCACCTAATCATGATATTAGACACCATATATTTTCACTGAATATCGTCATTTACTTTGCCTGCTGCTCACATGCAGAAAGTCAATGTGTGTTTTTCACTGGAGTGGCTTGTGTGTATAAGGTCAGCATACGTTAGATTTTGAGAAGAAAAAGCAAAAAGACAGTGGATTATAGCTCCCAAACTTTATTAGACTGAAAAGGTAATTGTTCAACCATACTGAATCTTCATCAGGCAACTGCCTGACATTAAAACGGGCAAAGGTATGTATGAGGGCAAAATCTGTGACATAATGCTGGCATCTTTGTGAACAAAAAAACAAACAAGATATTATATTTAAATATATATTCAAGAAAGGGACTCAGCCTAAAATAACAACATTGTATAAAATTCAATAGACCCCACTGACTAATAGATAAAGATAAGACAAATCCCCAGAATGGAGGAACTGTAACCATTGCATCACATGATAATCATCTACATCACAATACTGGAAAATATTACATCAAAAAACCCAAATAACAAACCATTTATGATTTGTCAAAGAATGAACAACATCAGGATATAAATCAAGATCATTTCTGCTGTACTATAGAGTTTTCTTGATCTTAAAATCTCCTAGAAGGAACCTGAGAAATGTCAAATAATTGTGTTTGGGCTGCAAAAAGAAAATCTATTTACATAATTAAAAAACAAAATCCATAGCATATGTGATGTATTTTATTTACTTATTTGCATGTATTTTAGCTCAAGGCTAGCTTGCTGATATATTTAAGACTGTAAGTGCTTGCAGTCTGCTTGCTTTATTAAATGATGAGGCTTTAGGTGATACACTTAGTTTGTAGTTTGAACAATATACATCACCTACTTTAAGTAGTCCTGCTTGGGTCTTCCTGGTCAGAAAGGTCTGTAGTCAAAACAGTGCCATACCACCAAAATCATACCTATTTTATCCACAAAACCTTTTTATTTTTAAGGTTGTTGAGACTCAGCTGGAGTTCTGAGTGTGTTAAGATTTTCATTTGTCTATCCCGTCTAAGTATCCGACTTTTGATACCAAAGCAATACTGTGTGTTTAGTTTAGCTAACTTAACCAAACCCTCTGTACCTATTTTGGGCTGTCCATTTGTAAAGGCATGCTTTATAGATTAATTTCTATGATGTGATTAGAATTATTTTTGTCAAACACGTTATCGTGTATAGTAGTATATAGTAGTTTTTAAGTGTATACTGTTGTAACTAATGTTCATATCGTTGCTATTGCCAGGCCCCACCCAAGGATTTTGGCTTTTGAGGATGGGTCACCTATTTTTCCAACGAGATCAGGTAACTGGCCACATGACAGAGAAGACTAAGGACAGTTGCGTCATTCCAATTTGACAAATGACCTGTCATCATGATGGGACCTTTCCACAGCCAGCCAAATAAACCTGGGTCTCTCTCTCTCTCTCTCTCTCTCTCTCTCTCTCTCTCTCTCTCTCTCTCTCTCTCTCTCTCTCTCTCTGTCCCTCTCTCTCTCTCTCT